>NC_044916.1:25418935-25427988 GCF_003576645.1 Ipomoea triloba | reverse complement strand
GGGGGGGGGGGGGGGGGGGGGGGGGGGGGGGGGGGGGGGGGGGGGGGGGGGGGGGGGGGGGGGGGGGGGGGGGGGGGGGGGGGGGGGGGGGGGGGGGGGGGGGGGGGGGGGGGGGGGGGGGGGGGGGGGGGGGGGGGGGGGGGGGGGGGGGGGGGGGGGGGGGGGGGGGGGGGGGGGGGGGGGGGGGGGGGGGGGGGGGGGGGGGGGGGGGGGGGGGGGGGGGGGGGGGGGGGGGGGGGGGGGGGGGGGGGGGGGGGGGGGGGGGGGGGGGGGGGGGGGGGGGGGGGGGGGGGGGGGGGGGGGGGGGGGGGGGGGGGGGGGGGGGGGGGGGGGGGGGGGGGGGGGGGGGGGGGGGGGGGGGGGGGGGGGGGGGGGGGGGGGGGGGGGGGGGGGGGGGGGGGGGGGGGGGGGGGGGGGGGGGGGGGGGGGGGGGGGGGGGGGGGGGGGGGGGGGGGGGGGGGGGGGGGGGGGGGGGGGGGGGGGGGGGGGGGGGGGGGGGGGGGGGGGGGGGGGGGGGGGGGGGGGGGGGGGGGGGGGGGGGGGGGGGGGGGGGGGGGGGGGGGGGGGGGGGGGGGGGGGGGGGGGGGGGGGGGGGGGGGGGGGGGGGGGGGGGGGGGGGGGGGGGGGGGGGGGGGGGGGGGGGGGGGGGGGGGGGGGGGGGGGGGGGGGGGGGGGGGGGGGGGGGGGGGGGGGGGGGGGGGGGGGGGGGGGGGGGGGGGGGGGGGGGGGGGGGGGGGGGGGGGGGGGGGGGGGGGGGGGGGGGGGGGGGGGGGGGGGGGGGGGGGGGGGGGGGGGGGGGGGGGGGGGGGGGGGGGGGGGGGGGGGGGGGGGGGGGGGGGGGGGGGGGGGGGGGGGGGGGGGGGGGGGGGGGGGGGGGGGGGGGGGGGGGGGGGGGGGGGGGGGGGGGGGGGGGGGGGGGGGGGGGGGGGGGGGGGGGGGGGGGGGGGGGGGGGGGGGGGGGGGGGGGGGGGGGGGGGGGGGGGGGGGGGGGGGGGGGGGGGGGGGGGGGGGGGGGGGGGGGGGGGGGGGGGGGGGGGGGGGGGGGGGGGGGGGGGGGGGGGGGGGGGGGGGGGGGGGGGGGGGGGGGGGTAATTGTTAGGTGGAAGTTACTGACAAGTGCGAGAGAAAATTATTGGGTAAAGATTCTTAGGTAAGTACAAGAAAATAAAGGGGTTGTTTGGTAAATAGCTTATTGGGCAGTAGATTTGACTAGTTGATAACATTAGCTGATTGTAGAAAGATATTTTGTAAATTAATTGTTAGTTGATAACTGATTACATGCAAAAATGACTTTCTCAAAAAGCTGATCGAAAAAGCTATTTTGTGCAACTTTTTGAATTCTAACATTTTAAAACAATAAGTTGTTACAAAAAGTTAATTAATCAAACACTTATATTGATTGTTTAATCAAATTAAACAGTTAATAGCGATCAAATAAATTAAAATTAACTGATAAACTAACTATATTATCAAATAATTAGGCCAAAGTGCCCAGACAAATTAAAATAATTGCGTCCTTATCTTGAACCTCCATGCACGTTGCGCGGTGTAACTTTTTGTGAATGTGATGCTAGTTAGACCAGCAAAAAAACAAATGAAAAACACATTTTAAGTTTGCCTTTTTTATAGGATTTTGCTCTTGAGGTCAGAGATGACATGCAACTTTATACATATACGTTGTCACTGGAAATTTCCTGGAATTAAATTGATATAAGTTTTTTGGAAAATTAAATTAATCACCACCTTTTGTAAAACAACTTGTTGCATATATAGTGAACCTTCTCGACCACCGGGTTTATTAATTGTTAATTAATTGTACATAAAGTGTCCTATTTAAATTCAAATGACATGTACATTAAGTTGTGGCTGCCTTTGTTTTGCGACTTAGACGATTTGTTTGAATATATTTTGTCTTGTCATCAAATCCAATCTATACAATGTGTGGCATACATGTACTACACTTTATATCTACGTATAATAATATATATTAACTTTATTTATGTCTAATATATAGTCAAACGATATGATAATAATTAATAATACTATACATTATTAAAAAAAAAATTAGAGAAATGTAGAAACATACCATAAATTAGGCATTTGGGTGTTAAATATTGTATTTGACCCCCTAATTTGCCTTCTTGCTTACCAACAATTTTTTTTTTAAATTTCTATTAGACTTAACATTATCGATTCTTATATAATTTATAAATTTAATTAATATAATTTAGTAGATAGATATAATAATTTTTTTTGAGTGACGAGAGAAGCACATTGCCACTGTAAATAGTATACATAATGTAAATCTCATTCTTATATAACAGATCATAAACTATACTAGAAAAAAGAAATTTGGTATAATAAAATTTTGCTTAAAAGAGAATGATGGTTTTACTTAGCAATTAAGTACCAAATTAGAATATAGTTGGATCTAAGTAGAAGCAGTCATTTTCATACATATATCCACCAACTGTAAAGATTTAGCTGCTAAAATCTCTGATATCACCATCATTAAATCATAATTCCTTTTTTTTTTCTTTAAAGTGAACGGAGTAAATCATCATGTTAGATTCCATCAACTCATTCTCAAGAATGTAAGATTTTCACCGACTCATATTCTTATAGCTTGGCAAAAACACGTGTAAGACTGTCTCACTGACCGTGAGATAGGTCAGATCAAGATGAAAATGTTATAAAGAAAAGCAATGTAATACTAATCAATACTAATCATTTTCAAAAAAAAAATCAATACTAATCAAGAATAATGTGTTTGTTACTTGGAAAATAATGTAATATTAATCAGGATTAAAGTGTTTGTTACTTATAAACAAAATTGTAATACTTTTGAAGAAAAATACAATACTTTTACATTTTGATTTAAAAGTATTTCAGTTTTTACTCAAAAGTATTACATCTTCCATAAGTAACAACACTCTATTCCTAATTAGTATTACATTTTCAGTACATATATTACAATTTAATATTGGTCTGACCCATCTCACAGATTCCACAAGAGAATCACTCTCTAAGCATTAATGTATTGTGCATTTTCTAAAAATGATTTTTAGTTCACTTTTATCGTCGCGAAATTACAAATATAATTACTTAGAGTTAATTCTATTTTTGGTCCTAGATTTATAGGTAACAGTTCACTTTTAGTCATTTTCTTTCAAAACATTTACTTTTAATCCTAGTATTACTTGAATAGATCAAGTACACTCTTAATGCCTATTTTAATTTCCAAGTCACAAATTTTAAACCTCAAATGAAGAGCTAAACTTTTTCTACTTGAACAAGAGGCTTTAAGTATGTATATACACACTATTAGGCATAAGTTTAGAATAACCATCCAATACTCCTGGCTAGAGTTACAAGACAAATTTCACTGAAAACACATTTTGGAGTAGCGGACTGACTGTGAATTTTCTCCTCAATAAAAAAATATCAATACCCAGTATTATTGTACTCATTGTCATCGGTAAATTATTGTGTGGACCATCACAAAAAATAAATTTTTAATTTACTAAAAGTACATTATTCGTATACTGAATGTACATTATACAAAATAATATATTTTATCTTAATACAATGTACATTTTAATATAATAAAAGTACATTATTTATGTGCTGAATGTACATTATTTGATAGTGCGATCCACACAGCAATAATGATAGGTTGTCATCCCTGCCCTCTGAAATCCCATAGATTGGAGCAATGGCTTCATGACGAATGCAGGAGGGCAAGTGGGAGAATAAGCTAAGAGAAGTGAAATTGGTATTATTAATTAAATATCCTTTTCCATGTAATATGTGAATTAGATCAATTTGCGGTACAGCCCAGGCCATGGCACAGCTATGCATGTGATTATGAGATCAGATTAACAAGAAAGAGATATATAGATATACAGATAAGTTTCAGCCATGAAAACGACCTTTGAATGCTCAAACAACAATAATAAAGTGTCATTTTCATGAACTCATCATGAAGTGTGTGTGTGTATATATATATAGTAGACCCAATAGTAATAGCCAATTGGAACAGTAAGGCTACGTTTTAATAAGAATAAATAATGATATGATAGAGGATAACGTAAAAATTATATTTGATAGGATATGAATTATATTTTTTTAATGAATTGATGGTTAAAGTATTAGAGTTTTGATGAGTTGATACAGATAGCGTAATTAATTTTGAGAATACAGATCTATATTGACTTAGCAGTTTAGGAAGCTATCGGTTCTAGTTGGTAATGGCAAGCCTATGTAAATTATGATTGATTGATTATAAAATCTGTAATAAGCTAGTGGAGATGTTGGGAACATCATGATGACAAGTTGTTGATAGAGTTGACACGGTATTTCCTAACTGGGCATCTAAATTACTAATGTGATGGTTGATGAAGCGGTACACGAGAGTGACCATTACTAGTAGCAATACTCGACTTTCGAGGGCGGTTTCCCAACCAAACACGACTGGAAAGTGTTTGCAAACCTAGATATTCAGGTTATATTGGGCTAGTAGAATTGCTAGTAACCAATCCCAACAAAGTTGGTCGAATAGTTAACTTGATAATGTCTACTATTGGCTTTTTTTGTTTGAACCGGTCAACTATGAACAACTTAGGCTGGTTTATTACCTCCTTATGGTCCTTTGACGGCTAAGATTACAAGGTGAACTTCACCCTGCAGAGTGCATTTTCTGGTAGTGGCCGGAGATTTTTCCATAAATCAAAGAATTGCCCAATAACCTCATCAGATACTTAATTAACTCAATATATACATCATGTTGTTAGGTTTAAAAGTTTATTATTGATGAAATAAGCATAATATTACCACATATTCTACAACAAATTGCTTCATCATATCAGTGTTGCAATCTCTTTTCCTCTTATAGTTTTTTAGCACCCAAAATGATGAAGGAAAGGATTTTGGATGGCATCTAAAGAATGAGCTTTTTTCTGCAAAAGGAGTGCACTTAATTGGAGAAAAGGAAAATAAAAGTGTAGGAAATGTCAGCATGTATACAATATAGTATATGCACACATGGATCCAAATGAACTTGAAAGGTCACTTATTACAGTAGCTAGCACTGCAGTGGCTGCAGCAATGCTAATGGTACAAGATTTTTGTGCTTTAATTTTGCTGCCAAAGATATGCCTCTTTTCGAGCTAGCATTCTTTATAAGACCTTTAATTTCAACAACTTTACTCCACATTCACACATATTAAAGCACTAGAGAAGATGTTGGGTGTTTATGTTTTGATTAACTCACATTGCCTAGTTAACCGAGGCCGCATTTTATACGGTGTGTGTTTGGGAGAGCGACTGGAGTAGTGACTGTTTCAATTATGTTTTGGAAGATCATTTGAATTAATTGCAATCAGAACAATTGAAGCAGTTCAAGGTTTCAATTGTAGAAAGTTTGACTGAAGAGATTTTTGTTTAAAGGAAATCGTGCAATTAAAGTGATTCAATTGCTTCAATTGTCATTGTTTTAACTACTACAATCTTGAATATATACACTTTAACTTAAATGGAATAATATCATTAAATTTAAAATTTGAATGCTAGTGTAGTTGCCAAACCCAACACTTGAAAGCACAATACAATGTTGGGTGTTTGATCTTTGAGAACATACAAATCACTTTGCGTCAAAACCGAAGAGATAAACCCTATTACTACTTGAGAGTGTGCATTGCATAAACCCAGTAATGGTAAATATGGTTACCAGTGTAATATTAGATAAGTGAGTAACAATAATGTTGTGGTGTAAGAAACAAAGTCTCCCCTCCTCCTACAACATACTCTTCTTTTATATCTACTGCAAACGACTCTTTGTGTAACGTACATACATTTAATCCTATCTGAACTAAGTGCTGGTAATAACAACAAGGTATAACTCCTCTTCAAAGTGTCATCCTTGCGTAACGGGTGACCGTTTGTCTGCTTTCGGGTCAGTACTTGTGATTCGGGTCGAGTACTCTGTTACCAGCCCCCTACTCCCCAGTTTGCGAGCGTAGTCGATCTGCTTTCGGGTCAGTGCTTGTGATTCGGGTCAGGTACTACTTGCCCAATTACTCTGTTACCAGCCCCCCTACTCCCCAGTTGAGTTTGCGAGCGTAGCCGAGTCAACTAGGGAGTAGTAATAGTGCAAAATGAATAAGAATTTTTTTTTTGAAAGGCCAATGTGGCGGCTAAGGCAGGGCCTTGGCTCTTTACTCAAAAAAGACCCTCCCGTGACCGTGACCAATATGTACATTGATAATTATTGATCAGGGCGGACCATGACCACTGAGACTCGAACTCACCTCCTCCCATGTGGAGGTGCAACCAGGTGCCACTAAACTACAAGGTCTTTTGTCTTAGGAGTCCATTTTGAATATGTATTAGATTTCTGATCTAATAGGTATTTTTTACATAGACGCATCACTTCATTGTCTCTTTGTCACATAATATTTCACATTGAGCTTCAATAAAGCTTTCATGGGTATGCCAAGCACCTTGTGCTCAAATGACATGTAGTGACTCTCCCATTTGGGAGGTCATGAGATCGAGCCTCAGTGGAATGAATAGATATTACACGTTCAAAAAAAAAAAAAAAAAACTTTCATGTGAAACCCCAATGGGTCGCCCATATGTATGTGTTGTGATTTTTTGTGTTTTGCGTTACGAAATTATGTACCTTAAGAGTATAACTCTATATCTGGAACAAATTAGTAATGGTGTCTTGTGTTACAAATTTATGTGTCTTCTATTTTGAATTTCTGTGTCTATGAACACAATTATGCACCTAAATTAGATTTGAAAAATAATTTAATATATAACATATGTATGTGTCTTATGTTATGATTTTTTGTGTTTTGTGTTATGAATTATGTACCTTACGAGTATGAATTTTGTACCTTGATATTTCAATCTAGGGTCGTCCATAATGGCATAATGTTTTGTGTCTTGTGCTGTGAGTTTTTGTGTTTTGTGTTATGAAATTTTATACCTTACGAGTATGAATTCTGTACCTCGTCGTTTCAATTCATGGTCCATAATAATGCTATGTGGACCCTGATCCATGATATAGATTGTCAATTAAAGGTGTGTTTGGAAAGCAGAAAAATGACTTCTGGAAAATATTTTTCGGAAAATGAGTCATTTTTCGGAAAATCAATTCATTTTATATGTTTGGATGTATTCTGGAAAACTGTATTTGTGTGTTTGATTCGTTTTCTGGAAAAGGGGTAGAATTGTATAATTATATATTTTTATTATTTTATTTAAAATATTAAAATTTTTATAATAATATAAAAAAATATTTTTAGGTAATAAAATTAAAATAAAAAAAATCTTTCCCCCCCTCTGGTTTCCGGCGAAAACCAGATCAGATTTGGTTTCCGCTGGAAACCAGCTGCTCTGGTTTCCTCTCCGGGAACCAGAGTAGTGCTTTGGCTTCCCGGTCTCTGGTTTCCGCAGCGGAAAGTTCTCTGGTTTCCGACGCCGGAAACCATAGCCTGTGACGATGCACAGTTTCATTTTCCGTCAATTTGGGCTCATTTCCTCAGTCAATGGAAAATGATTTCCGTTGACTGGATTTTCCAAGTGCAGCCAAACATGGAAAACCCGGAAAATGATTTCCAGAAATCATTTTCCAGGTTTCCAAACACAGCTTAAGTTCAATGTTTGTATCATAGACCAGAGTCCGTATATCGAGATGAATCATTAATATATGTTCAGTTCTAATATATTGCAGATTCACTTTTAATGTACTATAAGTTTGCCAAAGGCCTTGTGGTCTAGTGGCACCCGGTTGCTCGAGCTTCAGTGGAGGCGATATTGGCTCTTTGTGCTTCATTTGGTTAAGAAAGTAGCAATGAACAGATACTATATTGTAACATAGTCAATAGTACTCAAAAAAAATTGTACTATAAGTTTATTTTGACTTGCAAAAGAGTTAATTATATTTTTTGTCCTAAATTTATAGGTGATAGTTCACTTTTAGTCATTTTTTATTATAACATCCACATTTGATCTTAGTATTATTGTGATATGATCATTTTTTATCTTCTATCAACAAAATAATTTTAATGTCATTAAATACAAAGCTATTTCGATATTTAATTACGGACTTTTTCATAAAAATATAATAGGGTCAATTCACTTTGTATAAAAATGATTGAAATGCCTTTGTATTTAACGATATTTCAACGATTTTGTTGGCGAATAGCAAAAATGGTCATGCTACAATAGTACTAAGGCCAAATATAAATATTCTAATAAAAAAAAAGTTAAAAGTGTATTGCCACCTATGAAATTAACTCTAAAGATGAATTTGTATTAAGGTTCGGGACTTTGGGTACACAATATAATTTGCCAATTAAGTTGAGCTTTCGCTTCTTTCCAAAAAAAAATAAAAAATAAAAATAGTTGAGCTTTCGCTTTGGGCCTTAGAAGGTTCTAGGGAATCCAGCCCAATTAAACTTTGTAATATGGGCCCACCCACTAGAAGGACCCATAACAGTAATGCATATTATTCTATGGACTGGTCCACCTTACTATGTTTACAATTTAAAAATTTTATATTTACAATTTTAGAATTTTAGAATTTTATAATTTCAATATACAAAATTAAATTACTCAATATTCATAATTTTTTAACTCTATATTTACAATTTTGTTATATAAATTCAAAAATTGTGTTATACTTGAATATAGGGTTCTAAAATTGTGAACATATAGTTCTAAAATTGACAAATTGTGAATATAGAATTTTGTAATTGTGAATATAGAGTTCAAAAATAATAAACATAGGGTAAAAAATTGTGAACATAGAGTTCTAAAATTGTGAACATAAATCTGAGTCCACCTTGCTCAGGTCCATGGCATGACTACCGTACCAGTAATGGAACCTAATACAATTAATTTACACTTGCTTGCACACTTTTCAGTCAACATAACAAGCCCTTATTGCTCTGTGATAGATAGTCACAAATCGATTAAATTGAACTAATGTTGAGTCACTTATGTCCCCCCTACCCCCCACACAAAAAAAAAAAAAAAAAAAA
>NC_044916.1:25273552-25418205 GCF_003576645.1 Ipomoea triloba | reverse complement strand
AAAAAAAAAAAAAAAAAACTTTCATGTGAAACCCCAATGGGTCGCCCATATGTATGTGTTGTGATTTTTTGTGTTTTGCGTTACGAAATTATGTACCTTAAGAGTATAACTCTATATCTGGAACAAATTAGTAATGGTGTCTTGTGTTACAAATTTATGTGTCTTCTATTTTGAATTTCTGTGTCTATGAACACAATTATGCACCTAAATTAGATTTGAAAAATAATTTAATATATAACATATGTATGTGTCTTATGTTATGATTTTTTGTGTTTTGTGTTATGAATTATGTACCTTACGAGTATGAATTTTGTACCTTGATATTTCAATCTAGGGTCGTCCATAATGGCATAATGTTTTGTGTCTTGTGCTGTGAGTTTTTGTGTTTTGTGTTATGAAATTTTATACCTTACGAGTATGAATTCTGTACCTCGTCGTTTCAATTCATGGTCCATAATAATGCTATGTGGACCCTGATCCATGATATAGATTGTCAATTAAAGGTGTGTTTGGAAAGCAGAAAAATGACTTCTGGAAAATATTTTTCGGAAAATGAGTCATTTTTCGGAAAATCAATTCATTTTATATGTTTGGATGTATTCTGGAAAACTGTATTTGTGTGTTTGATTCGTTTTCTGGAAAAGGGGTAGAATTGTATAATTATATATTTTTATTATTTTATTTAAAATATTAAAATTTTTATAATAATATAAAAAAATATTTTTAGGTAATAAAATTAAAATAAAAAAAATCTTTCCCCCCCTCTGGTTTCCGGCGAAAACCAGATCAGATTTGGTTTCCGCTGGAAACCAGCTGCTCTGGTTTCCTCTCCGGGAACCAGAGTAGTGCTTTGGCTTCCCGGTCTCTGGTTTCCGCAGCGGAAAGTTCTCTGGTTTCCGACGCCGGAAACCATAGCCTGTGACGATGCACAGTTTCATTTTCCGTCAATTTGGGCTCATTTCCTCAGTCAATGGAAAATGATTTCCGTTGACTGGATTTTCCAAGTGCAGCCAAACATGGAAAACCCGGAAAATGATTTCCAGAAATCATTTTCCAGGTTTCCAAACACAGCTTAAGTTCAATGTTTGTATCATAGACCAGAGTCCGTATATCGAGATGAATCATTAATATATGTTCAGTTCTAATATATTGCAGATTCACTTTTAATGTACTATAAGTTTGCCAAAGGCCTTGTGGTCTAGTGGCACCCGGTTGCTCGAGCTTCAGTGGAGGCGATATTGGCTCTTTGTGCTTCATTTGGTTAAGAAAGTAGCAATGAACAGATACTATATTGTAACATAGTCAATAGTACTCAAAAAAAATTGTACTATAAGTTTATTTTGACTTGCAAAAGAGTTAATTATATTTTTTGTCCTAAATTTATAGGTGATAGTTCACTTTTAGTCATTTTTTATTATAACATCCACATTTGATCTTAGTATTATTGTGATATGATCATTTTTTATCTTCTATCAACAAAATAATTTTAATGTCATTAAATACAAAGCTATTTCGATATTTAATTACGGACTTTTTCATAAAAATATAATAGGGTCAATTCACTTTGTATAAAAATGATTGAAATGCCTTTGTATTTAACGATATTTCAACGATTTTGTTGGCGAATAGCAAAAATGGTCATGCTACAATAGTACTAAGGCCAAATATAAATATTCTAATAAAAAAAAAGTTAAAAGTGTATTGCCACCTATGAAATTAACTCTAAAGATGAATTTGTATTAAGGTTCGGGACTTTGGGTACACAATATAATTTGCCAATTAAGTTGAGCTTTCGCTTCTTTCCAAAAAAAAATAAAAAATAAAAATAGTTGAGCTTTCGCTTTGGGCCTTAGAAGGTTCTAGGGAATCCAGCCCAATTAAACTTTGTAATATGGGCCCACCCACTAGAAGGACCCATAACAGTAATGCATATTATTCTATGGACTGGTCCACCTTACTATGTTTACAATTTAAAAATTTTATATTTACAATTTTAGAATTTTAGAATTTTATAATTTCAATATACAAAATTAAATTACTCAATATTCATAATTTTTTAACTCTATATTTACAATTTTGTTATATAAATTCAAAAATTGTGTTATACTTGAATATAGGGTTCTAAAATTGTGAACATATAGTTCTAAAATTGACAAATTGTGAATATAGAATTTTGTAATTGTGAATATAGAGTTCAAAAATAATAAACATAGGGTAAAAAATTGTGAACATAGAGTTCTAAAATTGTGAACATAAATCTGAGTCCACCTTGCTCAGGTCCATGGCATGACTACCGTACCAGTAATGGAACCTAATACAATTAATTTACACTTGCTTGCACACTTTTCAGTCAACATAACAAGCCCTTATTGCTCTGTGATAGATAGTCACAAATCGATTAAATTGAACTAATGTTGAGTCACTTATGTCCCCCCTACCCCCCACACAAAAAAAAAAAAAAAAGAAAGTTAAAGTCTAAGTCCAAAATTTTCTAGATTGGACCCAAGCTTGGAGCTTGGTTTTCGTACAAAGGACCGGTCCCGGTCCTCTATAGACTATAGACTATAGAGGAGGTCCAAAGTCTTGCTATCTCTATTCTCTAGTAAGCAATTCATTTTTATTTGAGAGTATATTTGAAGAGATAATTAGTACTTTCCTTTGTAAATTTAGTGTGATTATTACAAGAAGGATCGTGCTATTTAGATCAACAATTTTTACGTGGTAATATAAATACATTTATTTTTTAAACGCACGATAGAGTTCACCAATTCATATAACTAATGAAAAAAATAGAATTTTATTATCATATTTAATGATAAAACAATTTGGTAAAAAATATTATCCTTACCAGAAAATGTTTACAATTATTCAATAAATTTTGTATGTGTGTGTATATATAAGACTGATCATATGAGAATAATCTCAGGAGAAATTATTCAATTTCAGTCGTATATATGAGAAAATTGCATGGCTATGATGAAATTAAAAAAAAATAAATTATATATATATTTTTAGAGTATTTATTTTTGGGGCATGATTGATGAGATAAAAGGAAAAGGAAATTTTTTAGTCATTACTCATTCTCTAACAGACTAACACTAATGTTTAATTCTCGCAATTTTATAAAAAAGTGTGAATTATTATCATTTCATTACGTAATAATAAATGTGGAGTATATTTGCTGAGAGAGATTCACAAAATTTTTTACAGTTTTGTGAAATTAAAAGCAAAATTCATTATTCGTTGTGCGTTTGGCTCGACAATGAGCTCTTGAGATTTCGCTTTCTTTTCTTTCTTCTATATGTCTCAACCCACCCCCAACCCCAACAAGCGCTCATCTCCCTACTCCTCCTCCTCCTGCTCCGCCACCGCCGGCGACGGCGCGTCACCGCTCCACCGCCCTCCGCCGATGAAGAAGGCCAAGTCGCAGGCCGTCGCCTGCTCTCTCGACACTAACAAGAACGGCCACCAGCACGTCCACTTCTTCCCCGACGTCGATGACGACCCCTCCGCCGCTAACATGGACGATCTGGACGCCGCCGGCGCGTCCGCTACACGCGCCGCCACTGCCAATTTGTCTCGCAAGAAGGCCACTCCTCCCCAGCCCGCCAAGAAGCTAGTCATTAAGCTCGTCAAAGGTTTTTTTTTTTTTTTTGGCCTTTACGTGTCTCACTATCTCCGGCAACTGTAAACTTCAATTCTGGTTTTTGGCGCTTTTTTGGTAGTTTGCTGTTACCGAGTATTTATTTAATCGCTTTGCCTGCTATGCCGTTAGGGATATTAGGGTTCTGAGAGTGTTATTGGATACTATGGAATTGGATTGGATTAGGTTTAAGCTGTAAATTCCAGCTACAAATCTAGAAAATTCTGGATTAATTTTGATATCTGAGCTGTATGAGTGTTATTAGAAGTGCATTAGTATGAGATTCTTCATTTCTCAGAGTAAAACAATCTGAAAATGAGGTATCTAAGCAGAACTAGATGCTGAACAGAATTTTTTTGGGGTTAGATTTCACGTCCTATATTTGATTATTGGCAATTAAATGTGCAGCTTATGTATTTGTTATAGATTAACTCGGATAAGCTATATCATAAATGCATAATAGGCATAAGGGACATGTGATCCATTTTGGGGTTTCTTTTTCTGCTTTTAGCAAGTATACCCAGCTAACCATGTTTGCCTTTTTGATTAGTTTTACTAATTAAAAAAATAATGTTAAGCTGGATATTATGCAATTGACCATTTAATGCTAAATAATTTTGTCATTCAAACCTACATTGGAATTCTTTAGTTTCCTTGGTGATTATGTTTTCAGTTTTCTTGGTAGTGTGATCAAAGCCCCAACCAAGATGGAAACCTTTGACAGGCTCATAATTATTGCTCCATATTATTATTCTTGCCACTTCTGAATATTTGATCAATGAATATTTTCTGGGCATTCACTTGATATGTGTAGTTGCTAGCTCATAGGATTCTGGATGTCTTCTTGAGACTATAATGTGTACTGCAGTTTGCAAATTTTTGCCATTTCCAAATATTTGGTTTGCCTCTCTCAGGCTAAGGATGATATAGATTGAAAGGTGAATAGGTTATGGATGTGTAAATACCATTGCAGTTGTGACTGATTATGGGGTGCCATTTTGTGTGATGTCTTGGGCTGAATTTGGTCTTAATTATAAGTACACATTTAGAATTTACTATTTTGATGCTGAAGAATTTTCTTATTGGATCCAATCTTAATATGTTACCTGACAAATAAAACAAAAAATATCCATTCTTAATGCATTGCCCAAAAGTAATCCAACCTGGTCCTTGTCTAGCAACCAAAATTGATTTCAGTCGCAGCAGTTTTTGTTAAGTCACTTTAAACTTGAATAATTGTTTTCTCTCTGGGAAACTAAGGCTAATTGGATTTCTAATTAAATTCCAGCTATGAAAGACGGGACCTAAGACTATTGTGATGCAGAAAATCAGCAACATTCCTAGTTTGGTGGCTGAAAATAAAATTGCAACGGTAGGAATAGGAGGATGTAATAATTTCCAACTAATAGTCTTGAGTAGCATTGATGCTTGGTTTTTCCAAGTGCACACTGTCATTGGTTCAAATTGTAAAATAAAATTTGTATGTGGTGGCAGGGTTCTAGTAAGCAAATTGGTGTGTAACTTTCTGAGATTTTGAAGTAACACTATAGCAGGGTCTTTGACATCTAACAATCCCTTTTATGATCAACTTGACATTTTAATTATGGAGTTGTTTTAGCAATACATTCACCTTGGTTTGTTTGCATAGTTCACTGAGAATAAAACTTCTCCTTATAGAGGCTTCTTGATGTGGGGCTTTGATATAGTGCCTTTAGACTGTAAGTTGTGGGGATAATGCTTACACAATGTGAATATAGATAAAAGTTGGGAAGTTTATGCTTCAGAGCCCTTGAAATTCTTTTCTGGCATGATTTCCTTACTGTTTGTAAGAGTGTTAATAGTGGAATTCTAATGTTGAGGTTCATGCATACATTAGATTACAAAATATTCATGATGATAAATTCTTTTGGAAACCTAGAAAATGACTTCCGGAAGTCATTTTCCGGATTTTCTAGTGTTTGGGTATTCAAGGAAAATGAAGTCAAAGGAAAATATTCATTATGGTCAATGGAAAATAAGCCCAATTTGGTGAAAAACGTCTTCCTATTTTTTTAGTCGGAAGACATTTTCCGGATTCTTTATTTTCCCATCTCTCTCTTCACTCTCTTCTTTTTTTAAGTTAATTTCTGGATTATTATTATTACCACCACCACCACCACCACCAATACCACACCACCAACAACACTACCACTACCACACCCACACCATCACTACCACACCATCGCCAACGGCAACACCAACAAGGCAACAACTACCACCACCACACCATCACCAACACCACTACCACTACCACACAGCCACTGCCACTGCTACCAACAACTACCACCACCGCCACCACTGCCACCACCTACACCAATACTAACTACCACCAACACCACCATCACCACATATTATTATTATTATTATTATTATTATTATTATTATTATTATTATTATTATTATATGTTCACTTTCAAGAAAATGAACCAAACAAGAAAAGTGCAATTTCCTAACTTTAAGCCAAACAGAAAAAGATAGTTTTTAGACATTCAGCCAAACACCAGAAAATTAAAATATTTTCCGGAAAATGAGTCATTTTCTGGAAATCATTTTCCGGAAAATATTTTCAAGATTTCCAAACGGACCCTTTGTTTTGAATATTTCCTGAAAAAAAATTATTTAGTGAATTCATATTTCCAATGGTTAAGATGGTAGCCAAGTTTCTTTTACTACTTCCTTCCAGTAAAGTTAGATTTTTGAAACACTATTATATTTGGCATTGTTTTAGGAATATAAACTCCAATATGATTAGTTTATCTCAGTGATATTAGGAAAGTTTTGCAAAGTGTATTTTAATCTGATTGGATATATTTATAATGATGTCAGATGAGCTTAACTTTCATTTTCTTTTTCATTTCTCTCTGAAGCAAAACCAACTCTGCCCACAAATTTTGAAGAAAACACCTGGGCAACTCTTAAGTCTGCCATTAACGCAATATTCTTGAAACAGCCTGATCCATGTGATCTAGAAAAACTCTACCAGGTATTTATTTCCTTATAAATTAATTTTGATACTATAGTTATTGAACATCTTTTGACCAGATTTCTTGTCAGTAGGCTGTTAATGACCTTTGTCTGCACAAGATGGGTGGAAGTCTCTACCAACGGATTGAAAAAGAGTGTGAAACACACATAGCTATGGCATTGCAATCTTTGGTTGGCCAAAGTGAAGATTTGGTGGTTTTCTTATCACTTGTTGAGAAATGCTGGCAGGACTTTTGTGATCAGATATTGACGATCCGTGGTATAGCTTTGTATCTTGACAGAACCTATGTGAAACAAACCCCAAATGTGCGCTCATTGTGGGACATGGGCTTGCAGCTTTTCCGCAAACATCTTTCTCTTGCTTCAGAAGTTGAACACAAAACTGTCTTTGGTCTTTTGCAGATGATTGAAAGTGAGAGGTAGGTTTCATTCTTTTGCTCCAATGCTAATACTAGAATGTTAATATCGAATGTCTGAATTGAGAAGGCTTGACTCTTTAATCTGAGCAAGAATGCTTAGAGCATAACACAGATATTACAGGGAGGAAAATTTGAAAATATAAAATAAGAAGTTCCATTTAAAGAAAGAACAGGGAATCATTTAAGACTGGTTAGGGAACCATGACTCAGTTGCTACAGGGGCAGTCCTCTTTAATCTATTCCTTTTAGTATTTGCCGATTGGTTTTCTTTTTCCAGATTAGGTGAAGCAGTTGATAGAACTCTCCTTAATCATCTTTTGAAGATGTTTACCGCCTTAGGAATTTACCCTGAAAGCTTTGAGAAGCCATTTCTGGAACGCACTTCTGAATTTTATGCTGCTGAAGGTGTCAAGTACATGCAACATGCTGATGTTCCAGATTACCTGAAGCATGTAGAGGTATGGTTTCATCGTTGTTCCTTGCTCTGCTTTGAGTTACCATGTAAAGTAACAGCTCAATTCTGAATGTAATACCTTCTTGATTGAATTTTTTTTTTTTTTTTTTAATCTTGCAGGTAAGATTGCATGAAGAGCAGGAAAGAAGTTTGCTCTACCTGGATGCAAGTACAAGAAAGCCACTGATAGCAACTGCAGAAATGCAATTACTTGAACGCCATATCTCTGCAATTCTTGATAAGGTGTGTCTTTCATAAATTAACTATTGAAATCACTGTGTTCACTCATTTGCTGGTGCAAGCTGTCTATTTATTAATCATAGTTTTTTAACCATCTATTCAGGGTTTCAAAACACTAATGGATGGAAATCGTACTGAGGATATCCAAAGGATGTACATGCTTTTCTCTAGGGTTAACTCCCTCGAATCTTTAAGGCAAGCCCTGAACTTGTACATCCGAAGAACTGGACAGGGCATTGTCATGGATGAGGAAAAAGACAAAGACATGGTATCCAACCTATTAGAATTTAAGGCATCCCTAGATAAAATATGGGAAGAAAGCTTCACTAAAAATGAAGCATTTAGTAATACCATCAAGGATGCATTTGAGCACCTCATAAACCTCCGCCAGGTATAAATTTTCAACATTGAAGTTCTATTTGATTGTGCTGTGCTATTTTATGATATTCTAGGAATTGTTTAAGGACAAAGAAAACCTTGTTTTTACATTTTCTGTCAATCTGTAACAACTCTCATTTACCCAGGTCTGACTGGCTTAAGTGCTTAACTGAAAAAAACTTATACAAGTTGTTGATAAGATGCAGTAATTGAATTTTTTTGCTGCTTTGGTATTTCTGTTGCTACCTAACTGAGATATCTATACTGTGGAATGGTGTATTTGAAAGGAGAGCTCTTATCCTTAACATGCAATGCTCTGGTTGACCTTCTAGCCCCAAGCTTGCGCTTGTAATTTTTCTGAGTTTGGAGCTGCAGGACTGAAAAATCACGGAGCTGAACTTATTTTGGGCTCCACTATTAAGAAAACTACCAATAATAATAATAAATAAGTAAATAAATCAGAGGTATTAAGATTTGACCACATATGATGAATTTAAAATGTTCTTCAACAAAATTTGTTTAGAATAATAAACTTTGACAGGAAAGTGTTGAACAATCAGTTATGAATTTATGACAATTAACAAGTTGACATTGTTTCATACATGGTGGTGAATAGATAGAAACTGCTAAAAGGGTCAGAGGGGAAAAAATCTGATTATCATCATTATTTAATATAAATTAGTTTTAGCACTAATATGAGTAACCTTCTTGAATAGAATCGCCCTGCGGAGCTGATTGCTAAGTTTCTGGATGAAAAACTCCGTGCTGGGAATAAGGGTACATCGGAAGAGGAGTTGGAGGGTACACTTGACAAAGCCTTGGTTTTATTTCGTTTTATACAGGTAAGACCGTATGAGAAAACACTCGTACAAAGAGCCGTATTAGGCTTATCTATCATATTCCTCATGGTATTTTAGTGCATGTTGGGATGTAGTTCCATCACCATTAAGCTGATATATGTTATTTATTTCTCTTGTAGGGTAAAGATGTTTTTGAAGCATTCTACAAGAAAGATCTTGCAAAAAGGTTATTGTTGGGGAAAAGTGCTTCAATTGATGCAGAGAAGTCCATGATTTCTAAGGTAAGGTTTTCAATAATTGATTTTCATTATTTGTTCTTTGAATTTGTTACCTTACCAACATTTTTCAAATTACTGTCACAGTTAAAGACGGAGTGTGGTAGCCAGTTTACCAATAAACTTGAAGGGATGTTCAAGGTACGTGTAGGATTATGCTGGTGGACAGCTGTTGACATATAGATATCTAAGTATCAAACACATTGCTCTTGTTTTTTGTTTTCCCAATGGACAAACTTATAAGAGTAATTATAGCTTGTAAATTCTGATCCTCTGTTCACTTAACCAGTACCACTGTCCATTGCCATTAGTTATGGATGGTATAATAAACATGTGGCTGGAGGGGCATGTATTGTTTTCTATAGAGGCTGGCAGTATTTGTATTGCACCTGTTTGGAATTAGGCAATTTATCTTCTGATACTAGAAATAACTTCACTGGTGTGTGTGTGTTTTTTTTCCTGAATCTTTATGAGCTTAGATTATGAATTTAATACTATGTAATTGTCCAGGATATTGAACTATCAAAAGAAATAAATGAATCCTTTAAGCAATCATCCCAAGCCAGGACAAAACTCCCTATGGGAATCGAGATGAGTGTGCATGTACTAACCACTGGGTAAGCTATTAATGCTTCTAGTTATTTGATTATCTGGGTAAAAGGTCCGAATTTTCATTTACTCCTTTCAGATTATTGGTTCCCTTCTTTTAGCATCTATCTGGAAGTGAAGTTAATGTATGTTAATTTTGCTGCAGGTACTGGCCTACATATCCACCCATGGATGTTCGGCTTCCCCACGAACTCAATGTGTATCAGGTTTGGCATGAACTTATCTAGCTGCAGATTCTGTTCAAGAAATGCACTACCTTAATATTTTGTTCTGTGGGACAGGATATTTTCAAGGAGTTTTACCTAAGCAAATACAGTGGGAGGCGCTTGATGTGGCAAAATTCATTGGGTCATTGTGTCCTGAAAGCAGAATTTCCAAAAGGCAAGAAGGAGCTGGCTGTTTCCTTCTTTCAGGTACGTCTCACTTTAATCCCCTTTTCCTTTTTAGAGTTCTTTACCTTTTATCTGTTTTGCCTTGTACTTGTGAATATACATTTTTACTGCTTGGTGGACTTTCTTCTGTTCTTTTCTCCAGACCGTTGTTCTGATGCTTTTCAATGAAGCGGAAAGTTTCAGCTTTCAAGATATCAAAGAAGCAATTGGTATTGAGGATAAAGAACTAAGGAGGACTTTACAATCCCTTGCATGTGGAAAAGTGCGGGTCCTTCAGAAGGTATATGGTTATTGCTGGATGGAGAATTTTGGATTATATTGAAGATGATATGGAGCAATGTATTTTTCCCTCTTTAGCTTCTCTGGTGGAAGAACTAATTAAATTATACTTTTCAGATACCAAAAGGAAGAGATGTGGAGGATGATGATACCTTTGTGTTCAATGATCAGTTCACTGCTCCACTTTATCGAATTAAGGTAAGTTTATTTATTTATTGAATCTCCTATCTGCTGTCTTTGATTTATTACGTTTTGTATTTTCTTAAAGTTTAATTTTGTTTCAACTTTCAATTCATGATTCTGACTTTCAATCGAGAGATAAAAAGAGAGCATCAAATGTTGACGAGATGTAAATAAAAACTGGTGTATAATTGGTGTTCACAGGTAAATGCCATCCAGATGAAAGAAACAGTTGAGGAGAACACGAGCACCACAGAAAGAGTATTCCAGGACCGGCAGTACCAGGTTTTCTTACATACCCCTCTTGTACTATAAATTATATTTTAAATGCCCCTTACCTGCCAAAATCCCCCAACAAACAAACACACGCACAAACATGATTTAAAAAAAAAAAACCATGGGAAATGAATATCGGGAGTCATAAAGATTGATTTGATCAGCAATCAGAAAAGTGTTCTTATGCATGCAAAGTTGCAATCATCAGTGATAATTGTTCTCATCAACAGCAGCATATGATTTAGTGATTTACTATTATTTTTTTTTGAAATTTTAGAGTTACAATTCAATTATTTTCCAATTACTCCTGCAGGTTGATGCTGCAATTGTTAGGATAATGAAAACCAGAAAAGTCCTAAGCCACACTCTCTTGATAGCTGAACTCTTTCAGCAGGTGAGGGAATTGTTTCACTTTTCTCATCATACTAGTGGTTAACTGCGTATACGGTCCGTAATTGTGATGACAGAAGAGATACTCAACCTATACATACATACATATGCACCCCTAACAACAATGAATGATTAGCGTTGTTGAGAGTGTACAAAATACTAAGGTGTGCTGAAAATGAATTGTCTAGATGCAACACTATAGTCGGAAGGGGAAATACATGCTACTCTCCTCGCTTAACATTCTTTTTAAAATTCAATTAACAAATCTGAAATAAAGTTAGAAGGGGAAAAAACGTATTACTCTCCTCACATAACGCCCATCTAATACGATTCAATTTACAAAAATTTGAAGCGTTTGTTGAGATTCAGCACTACACTTAAAGCCACTGTTGTACGAGATTGGAACTGACTGTGTTTTATTTTGGCGACAGCTAAAATTTCCAATAAAGCCGGCTGACTTGAAGAAGAGGATCGAAAGCTTGATAGACAGGGAGTACCTGGAGCGGGACAAAAGTAATCCTCAGATATACAATTACCTTGCCTAGACTAGACTAGGCTTTTCTTAAGAGATTTTTCTTTTCCAGAATGCATTTGGAAATGCTGAGAGGTGGGCTAGCATTCCCACTCAAATGGTGTACAGTTACTTGTTTTAGTCCTTGTTTTAATGAGCTGACAACTGTGTAAAAATCACATTTGTGATTATTAAGTTTCAGTGTTACACCAATCACCATATTGTGTTTGTTTTGAGATGAGAAACAAAAGCCTCAGAAATGCCCTACTACTTCTTACTTGGGATGTTGGGATTCTTAGGTTAATATGCATGATGTTCTAGCCACTTGAGGTTGCTCATATTCTTTTTAGGTTTAAACTCAAAGCTTATCAAGTATTTTTGGCATTGTTAAGGCGTCGCCTAGGCGTTCGGTTGGTGGAGACCGGTCGCTTAATGAGCTCTCCTCGCATTTTAAAAAATTCTATTAATACAGAGTTTGAGACGCTGACCCTCCCCCCTCTTAACCTCGCTTTCGTAGTTATTTACTTTGTTTTTTGATAGTTTATGATTGAGAATGAAAATAACCTCAATTATGATCGATCAATTATCCTAAAACGAAGGCTAAATCTAAAGACCTAGCCTTGAAAGTTGGCCTTAACAACAATGATTTTGGGGTTGGGAGGGGGGAGGGGTGGGGTGGTTATTGTGACTAGAGGGATATGAATGAATATAGTGTATTGTTATTCAATCAGTGTAAAAATGCAATTAATATGATCAGAATAAACTTGCGGTTAAAAAAAAAAAAGAGAAATGTAATGCATTTAGTTACATGTTACATATCACTAAGCAAAAAATATCTTTTAACTATAACAATATTGTTCCTAGTTGGAATGGAACCTTCTTTCTTGAGTGCATCTAATAAAGAATGGAACATGAAAAACTAAAGAGTTAGAAAAAGATAAACAAGAGAATTGAATTTAACACAATTAATAATTTTTATTTGAAAATTCAAAATGAAAATCTTTTCACTATTTTCTATTCCAATATTACATTATAGGAGTAGTATCTATCTATCTATATATATATATATATTAGAAACTCAAGTAAAGGAGAATCCAAAATCCAAAATACTATTTATTATTAACTATAAATACATGAGAACATAAAGATGATAAATTATAAAACCTTGGTGAAGATGCACACACTATCATAACTATCCTTCCAACACTCTCTATATTGCTCCACACTCCCACCATTCCTGTCCACGATCTATCACCCAGAAACCAGCACGGGACACTATCACCCAGGAACCAGTAAAGCTGCCCGTGCGGGCAGGCCCACTTCCACCGTTCCGAATAGCAGAAGCATCCTGTTTGAAATCAGAGAGGCCAAGGAAATCTAAGCAAACAGCACCTGTGCACTTGATGGCATCAAATGACACAGAGATTGGGGAGCATCCACCACTTGCCATTCAACACAAAAGCCTTTCCGGGGCGATTCTTCGCCTCCTCGTTGCTGTCTCGTGATGAGGCCGACTGCGACGTGAAGGTTTCGACCAATGACGATGATCTTGTTGCTGCAGCAGTTGACGCAGAAAGGCTTGCATATCTGCTGTGGCAAAGGCGGGCCGTTAACTTTGTTCCACGTATCCGTTTCTTTGTCGTACACCTTGACTGTTGTCCTTTCGTGTTCCGGGACAACAAATAAGTTCTCATCAATCACGACGCTAGAGCCAGTCCAGCCTTCTCGGAGTCCCGAGGCCATACTCTCCCAGCTATCAGTTCTGGGGTCGTATACTTGACCCCTTGGCCCGACGTAGAAGGGCCAAAACCAGCCTTCTGTCACGAGAAGCTTCCCATCGAGAACCGCTGCATCATAGGAAGCCATGTTCGTTTTCATGTTTGCAATAGGCCTCCAAGTCCCATTGTTAGGGTCCAACACTTCAGCAGACCCGAGCTCAAAAAGATCAGTGCTGTTCCCCCCAGCAACATAAACCATCCCATTAATAAGTCCACTCGCAAAAAACGACCTCGGGGTAATCATACTTTTCATCACGGTCCAACGATTACTCTGCACTTCATACTTCAGCACCAAATTAAGCGGGCAGTCCACATCTGCAACAGACCCGCCACAAACGAACATAACGCCCTTGTGGGGCACCGCAATGCACCTGAATCCATGGGGGCACACCTTGACCGTGCAAGGCATGGCGGGAATCGCGTGCCAAGACAAGTTCACAAGATCAAACACCTTCCATTCGATCTTCCCAGTACATTTGTCAAACGCAAACACAAACACCCACGGATCATGAAACGAGAGCTCCTTCCTCCGGGAAAAGAACCTCTCTTTATTCCCGAAAAGCAAGTACCAGCGCTTACACACAGCCCTGCAGGCCTCGTGGCTCTCAACCGGGGCTCGGAGCAGGCAATTGAGCGCAACATCATCGGGGAGCCCCGGGATTAGAGGCTCCCCTCTCAGAGCCAATTCAGTGTCTAGGGAAGGATCTTGCAAAGAGGAATCCATTGAAGCTATCCTAAACTTTGGGGTCAATGTCATCTCAGAATCCCCTAGCTTATGAACAGGAAATTGTTGGGCTGATATCCTTACCCTCTGCATCATTAACCTTCACACAAATGACAAAACCACACCATAAGCCATTGTTTCAACCTGGAGATTTGCCATATACACATCTCCTAATCTCTAATATCTATGAATGGAAAGATTGAAATTTGAAACCCCCCAAACCAAAAATCAAAACTCAAATCCACTTTCAATCATTCCATAAACCCCAAAGGAAAATCACAGACACACAATTCATGTTCTTTCTACCCCAAAAAGACCAAACCCCAGATAGCCACTTCAATATCCAAAACTCAAGAAATCACCACAAAGTGCAATCTTTTGATCAAATAAATACATACAAGAAAACCATTTAACTGGAATTCACATCATATCATATTCTCTAACACAAAAACCCAGTACTGTATTTTAAAGATTCAAGACAGACATCAAAATCTTTACAGCATACACAACAACAGATATAGTTAAAATCTTGGGAAAAAAAAGGGCAATAAATGAAAAAAAAAAAAGAAAAAGAAAAGAAACTTACAGATTAAATAATGGAGGCAGTCGAATTAGAAGAAGAAGAAGACTGTTGTGGCTGTATTCATATGGGGTGATGATGAAAAAGAAAGAATTTTTATTTATTGTTTTCTTTTTTCTCTTTACATGATTTCAGCTTCAACAGATTTCAGCCTCAGAAGTGTATGTGGCAAACATGGTTCATGTTTCAAGGGAAAATATGACCACTTCTCTTTCTCTCTCTCTCTCTCTCTCTCTCTGTCTCTCTCTCTATATATTAGTCACGCTCCATTGCAGAGCGTCTTATATACTTGGGTTTCTGATTTTGGGTAGAAGAGCGTAGTATCTACGGACTACGGAATACTTCACACCCAAGTCTTGCTGGCACTGATAAACACACAACACCATTAAATACTATACTTTGTATTATTAATTCTTGCTTATCTTTTAGTATAAAAAGATTTTCTTTTTAAAGAAAAAATGATATTTTCCCCATTATATTTTGCAAATGATTATTTTTTTTTGAAAACATATTTTGCAAATGATTTATTTAATACACATTTGATATTTCATTATTAGATTTTTTTTTCAACTACTCAAATCCCAATGTCATTCGGACCTGTCTGCTGTGGTTTCTCAATTATGAGCTATAAATAAATAAATATATTGGTTGATTTTTGAAACTCGGAAGTTGAGAAACCCTAAAAAGCAACTTAGCTATTAAGTGTTGTAATGGGAATCCTCTTCATTTACGACACGTCCGTCACATCTTCTGGAATAAGTATATTGGCTGATTTTTTTTTAAGGGTAAATTGAGAAATGCATCAATGAACAATCAAAAGATTACAAATAAAATTTGATATCTTGATATATTTAATTTTTTTATAAATTATTATTATTATTATCATTTCTTTAAAATGCTTATCCATATTTAATTTAAAGGATAGAAAAGTTAAATTTAGAAATGTCCTTGAAAAATTATCTATAATTTAATTCTCATTTATTTTATGGATCGGAGTATACTTTGCTAATAAAATAGAATCAATCAAGATAAGATTGGTAGGTAAGTTATTCAATGATTTTTTATGCAAATTGTTGATATTACTTGTATTTATAATTTATTTTGTTTCCATGTATGAGTATTTTATGTAATTATCCACATAATTTTATATTAATTTATTATTATTTATTGGTTTATTTTAACTGTTCATATCTAATTATTTGAAATTATTAACACAGTCTACTAATTATTTAGACATTCTTTTTCATGCAAATAAAAAAATCGAATAATATCTGCATAATTAGTTGATTAATAACTTATCACTTATTAGGTCCATTTCAATTGTTATTTGTTGTAAATTGATCTTGTTTAAACCCCAACTTAGTAAGCCTTTACCACTAAGCATATAATTAGTACAATTTTAATAAGCATATAAAATTATTAAATGAAAAACTATTGAAATTCTTCATAATTATATAAATTTAAACCCCAAACTTAGTAAGTCTTTTCTGTTCTTGACACGAAGACTAGTAGAATAGGTAAATCGCATAATGTACCTCAACTGGCCTATATAGGCCCTCAAATTCTTAATAATTATATATAGTTTATATTAGTTGTTTTTTCTTTCCTTTATTACTATATATATAGTAAAATATTAAGATGTCAATATTATAGCGTTCTCAACACATAAAATGCTAATTATAATATATTGTGCATTATGTTTAATGTATGTAAATATGAATTTTTTTCCGTAGTACCTTTTTTGGATGTAGCTCAGGATTTCTACCATCAGACAGAATGATTAATCATCTCGCTGAATTGTAGACATCTCTAAGGATGAAACACTTGACATTCCCCTAGTACCGTTAGTAAACTATAAAATGGAATTTCAAAATGACTTTGACAAAAGTGTTTTAAGTTGAATATTTGAGTAGAAAGAATTCTAGTTAGAGCCTAAAGTCTTTAAATGTAACATTTGATTTGAGAATACTAACTAAGCATTTATTGTTTGTTATATATATAATTTAATTTGGTTTTACTATAACATCATGAGTGGTGACTTTAAAGTCACAAATTTTGACTTTAATACTATGAATTTGGACTTGATAATTACTTCTAAACCTTTACAAGACCTGTTGTAATAACCTGGAAGGAATAGAAATCAAATTAAAACGCCATAAGTAATAGAGCAGTGTTAAGTAATGGAATTCACCGAATTTTTTAAAATCTTGGATTTTAATAAGAAGAAAGAGTGACCTAGGATTCCTTACATTTAATACATCATTCAATCATTAATTCCATTTAAAATGAGTTGGTGGGGTATTCATAAATCTACTAAATTACAAGTCTTAATTACATAATACAAAATACAAATCAATAAAGTATGAAAACTTAATATCTTTTTAGTAGAAAACAAAATAAAGGTTACGTACTTACGTTGTAAAATATATGACGAGAAAAGACAAGAAAAAACAAATTAGAAAATTATCTTATTGAGACGAGCACGGGTGATGAGTTTTAGCCAAACTCACCAAAGACCCCAGTTTTGCTTGGCAATGTATTGCCAAGCTTAGCCACAAGGTTGCTAAGCCTTGTCAAGGAATACTGTTTTTCAGTAAACTGTTACTCTCAATCATCTAACACAAAGCCATTAGCCTTGTGCTCAAATGGCATGTAGTGACTCTTCTATACTGGAGGTCACGAGATCGAGCCTCAGTGGAGGTGATACTAACTCTTTGTGTTTCTCAACAGGTTGAGAAAGTATGTATGAACAGGTACTATAATGTCATATAGTTAGTGACACTCCCATTGTAAATTCAATTTCATTTCATTACACCATATATAAAAGACTCTCGAAAATAATCATTCTAAATTAAATTAAAAAGTTGATATATCCCAAAACCTCAAAACACCTAAAATACTAAAAACACCAATCAATTAGTTCCAAGAATAGGCATTAGCCAATCCGGTGATGATGTGAGAGATGCCAAACCTAATCAATGGTCATAATCACGGCGGAGCCATTTGATTGACCAGCTTACGTACCAATTTGACCTGTCACCGTCACAACCGGTGGGGCGTGGTCCTCACGCGCCGTAGCTGTGGCTGCGAGAGAGCCACAACTTGAGATTGCATAATTTTTAATTTTATGATTAAAAAAAACAGATAAGGTTAGTACACACACGGTGTTAGAGAGCTGTAATCCGCCGATTTGGACAAAATTAATTAAGAATTCAGAAGCAGCGTATAATGGTATTTTATACGTATATATGTACGGTTCTGTACAAGAACATACAGCTGGATCACAGGTCATTAACAATTGGAAATTCACTATTTCTGGAAAAAATAATTATTTTATTTTATTATTATGATGTCTGTGTACAGTTCACTGTGGATTTTTAGCACTCACATTGGAGAGCTTCATTTAGTTTCAAAGTCAAAGCAAAATCAAATCCTTATTATTATTTATTTTACTAAAATAAGCTCTACCAAACAGAATCATTGTGTAATAACCGATAAATATACAGGAGAGGACAAGCAAAATCAAATCGAAATTAAATTAGGCATTTTTTATTTTGCTTTGAATTGATATAAAAATAATTTGATTTTTTAAAATCGTCGATTATTATCATGTTTTTTTTTTATTAGATACAACCTTGCATATTATGCCTGGTTGCATTGGCTATTAAGGAGACAAGTGTTGGCTTGGTGGCTAGTGCAATTCTATAACATGTGTGATTGTATTAGGTACAAATGTGCGATAAAGTATTTTATAGATTAAAAGAAAATAATGTACCTTAAAATGAATAATATTATAAAGGCACTTTAGGCATTTATAACAATATTAGGAATAAAATAAATTTTTATAATTACAATAACAAATCTTTTTTGGTACATCAATATTAAAAAAAAAATAAAATGAGGAACAAACTATCACGTCAAAGTTTTTATTAGTCACGTTAGGACAACTGAAGCATCAATTCAGAGTTGGTCCCCCAAATTGTCTAGGGGCGATCGAGCATGGTTGTCCTCCGCTTTAAGCTCTACATAGATTAACATGGATGTCAGCACATTTATTACCATTCATCTTTAAGAACATGCGAGATTTTTGAGGTCCCCAAGTAGATGAGATCGTATTACAATCAACCAGAAGGAAAGAAGTCCCATAATAAATAAAGAGCAAGAAACAATGCTAAATTGCTAATACAAACTAACCTTAAGAAATTAATGAATTTATTAATTCATATCTTAATTATTAAGGTATGGAAAAAGTGTCAAATAGGCCACTGAACTTGTCGCTTTTGTGCAGTTGGGCCATTGAACTTAAAAAGTGTGCAATTCAACTATTAAACAAGCAAAATTTGTGCAATTAGACCATTTTTACAAAAATTTTCTAGTAAAATCCAATTATATTACTAACATATATGTATTAAGAGTGGCATTTTCTTCTACCATACTAGTTGGAAGTCAATATTGAAATGTTTTTAACTCAAATTGAATTAAAAAAATTTAGAAAAATGTCCTAATTGCACTTATTTTACTTGTTTGATGGTTGAATTGCACACTTTTTAAGTTCAATGGCCTAATTGCACAAAAGCGATAAGTTGAGTGACCTATTTGACACTTTTTCCTTAAGGTTTTGGTGCTATACATATTCTTACTTAAAAACGTGCTAGCAGAGAGCGTTTTACTTGCAACAAATCTCAAATATTTAGTAATTTTTAGTTAAATATAATATTATTTTATGAGTCAACATGTATTGAATTTTACTAAAATGTATTTTTTTTGCCGTTAATAAAAATGTAATACTTTTTCGTAAAAATATAGTATTATTTTATGAGTCAATATGTATTACATTTTTTTTTTGTCATTAATAAAAATATAATACTTTTCTGTAAAAATATAATATTTATTAACTGAAAAAAAATTATTATACATTTGCTAAAAGATATTACTATTTACCATGAGACGGTCTTTCATAGTATCAACTGATATGCCAAGATCTTGTGGTCTAGTAGCACCCAGTTGTACTCTCCTATGAAAGGGAGAGATTTGAGCATCAACTTTTTGTGCTTCAGTAGGTTGAAAAAGTAGTTATGGACAGATACTTTATTGTAATAGAGTCGGTAGTACTCAAAAAAAAAAAAAAAGACTACGTAATTTATGATTTGGTTAATAGTTTGATTTAATTTATATTTTGGTTTGAGAGTCCTATTTATTATGCTCATATATTTTAGTTAATGTTCAAACCGAATTTCAATTTGGCAAATGTCACAAACGTAACTAAAGCTACTATAATATCTCGACTTTTGGTTTGGATAACTGATTCGATTTAAGTCGCTTTCAACTTGTTTACTTAATGTTTAGTAAGTGTTTTTATTTAATTTATTCTTATTTGGTACGTCGAATACAATAATTCAATTATATATATAACAGTTAGTAGATCTCGTTTTGATCATAGAGGAAAGACTATTTTGTTTTTTAATGTTACTTGACTCTATTACATTGTAGTATCTCTTCATCTATATTTTCTATACTAAGTCAACAACGCTTCCATTGAGACTCGATCTCGTGACTTCCATATGAGAGAATCACTACATGTCATCTGAACACAAGGTGCTTGACATAAAGAAAAGATTATAATTTTAAAAAAAATTGAATACAATTATTGAGCATATAATTTAGAAATAATAAATGTGTAGTCCAATTATAATAAGGATTTATGCTATCTAATAAAAAAAATTAGAGATCATAACCATGTGTTATTTTTAACTCCATTAAAAAGTAATCGATTTGCAAAGAAATTATATCCAATTATAATTGTTAAGCATATAGTAATATATAAATAATAAAGTATCATTCGTAAGTTTCGACGCTATATGAAAAAAAAAAGAAAGAAAGAAAGAAGAAGAGATTATATCCAAAAATGGTTTGTGATTCTATAAAAAATAATCAGCTCATAGATTGTAATATTTCTATAATAACATATTTCAAATATAGACAAAATATATCCTTCAATTATAGTATGCATGCTTTGTTGTATCGTAAAGAATAATTGTACTTTTAGCATATAAAATAATAACAAGACCTTGTTGTTTCAAATAATAATAATAATAATAATAATAATAATAATAATAATAATAATAAAAGACCTTGAGATCAAATAATTCTTACTTAACGTAACATTTTTTATTAATTAATTATCTAATAAGATCTACCAATTGAGATGATTTTTTTATTAATTAGAAATTTTAATTAATAAATTATTTAATAGATAGCGACTTAACTAAAAGAAGTTAGTCAATTAAAGTGTATTACACCAAGGTTGAGTACTTGAATGATTTTCCTTTTCTTAATTATCAAAAGAACATAAAAGTGATCATAGGATAAGAAAGAGTTGGGAGAAAGAAAAGACAATTGAGACTAGGTGGTTGAAAGAGGAGGCTAGGTAAATGATAAGCTTTTGAGTATTTGCTTTAATATTTTTAAATCAAAGATTGAACCCTATCACCTTATTTATTTATTTTTACTTTGTTTTTTTTAATAACTAGAGAAACCTGTAATTACTATATAAGTGAGAGTTTATAATCCGCAAATTACACATGAGAGATAAATTGCACTAGAGGCTCGACTGATAGGATGTTGACAAAAATGAAATTCATAACCTTTATGTATAATAATCACACTTCACCTACTCAATCACTCATTTTGACACCCTATCTCCTTTTTAAAATTAAATTATTTATTGATTTAATTTTTTTTAATTGAAATTACTTCTTCGAGACTTCGACCGTCCACATCTCTAAAAGGGATCAAATGACAATTTGACATGAATGTCACACGTCAGATTTTTTTTTTATTTAAAAACATATTCAAATTCACCATTGAACTATATAAAAACATTCAATTATATATATCACTGAATTTTAATTAAAAAAGTGCATGCAATTGATCCCTCTCAACAAGAAAAATGCATGCCATTAAACCAAATAACAGGGTTTAATTTCCAACTCAACAACGGGTGATCTTATTATTATTATAAGTGATTAATAATTTATGTGTCATTTTTTTAATCAATTACAGAATATATATTTTTTTTGAAAGGAATTGCAAAGTATATTTATATTTACTAAAGTTATTAAACATTTGGATATTTCTTCATTAATAAAATCTCAGTTGAAGTCATCTATCGTCTAAATAAAATTATTATTTCATCGATCTCGATATGAGAGGAATGAAACAACAAACTTTGTCTTCATCTCATATATTTAGTATAAAGTTCAAAATGCGCATGCTTATTATTATTATTGTTGTTGTTGAAAAATTAAAATTTTACTTTTGAAAATTTATATAACACAATGTAAATAACCCTAGAATTTGAGTTTTGAGAAAACATATTTGATTGAGGATGACTTACTAATTGACGTTCTGTGTTGAGAGTAGAAGAAGAAAAACACAATATAATCGAAAGAGAGATGTCAAACATCAATTTTAGATTAAAAAAGAGTGGGGTAATTTGTCTCAAAGTTATTACTTTTCTTCCTAAAGCCCATAGAATTGAAATACCAAGGGGACTTTTTTTTTCTTTTTTTTTCTTTTTTTAAAATTTTTGAGTACTACTAACTCTGTTACAATGCAATATCTATTCATAACTACTTTCTCAACCAACTGATCGAACTGCAAAGAGTCAATACCGCCCTCACTGAGGCTCGGACCCATGACCTCCCAACCAAATGAAGGAATTTGCTTACCTTCAAAATTATGCGGGAATTAGGTGGAAATGAAATTGTAATTCCCTTCAACCAAATTCGCGTTAAAGTTTATAAATAAGAGATATGCTACATTTCACTTCCTAACATTTACCTCATTACATGACGAGAGTTGATTTTTTTTATTTGATTAATAATAAGTAGATTCATTTTTTTTTAATACAAGTGGAGTTTTCACGAGTAGTCAAAGAATATAAATGATTTTATTGTCATGTCAAGAGGTCAACATTATGAGATAAAATTAAAAGAAAAATAGCATTTTTAAATAAATAATATCACATTAAAAATTGAATATGAAAGATTGATTTTAGTAGAGAAAAATATTATTATTATTTTTTTAAAATTCCGAATATGGATTCTCAAGTAGTTATAAATTTATAATAGTAGAAGTATTACAAGTGGATCATAGAGGCAGCCATGAGGTTAGAAGGGGTGTGAACCTACCGATCATCATATTATATCGTGGATCCATGGTTCATTTTATAAGGTCAACCACTGATATAAGATTTATTTTAATATACTAAAATTAATTTTTATTATATTAAATGTTAAGATTTCCTTAAAAAAAATAAAAAATGTTAAAGATTCATTTTTAGGTATTATCTAAAAATGAACCTTTAGAATATTAAAAATGAGCATCCACATAATGTGGACCATAGTACATATTATAATTTGTCGCATTTGTCAATCATTACACTGCATATCATGGTCCACATTGTAAAATGAATCGCTGATATACATATTCATATTTTTAGTGTACTACATGTTCATGTTTTTTTTGAGAATACTACATGTTCATGTTTTAGAGATTTATTTTTAATATATTATTTAAAAATAAACTTATAGTACATTAAAAATGAACATTTATCCGTGGTGTAAAATATAATTTGGTGTAAACAAAAAAAGAATTTTATTGTGTCATACTTTAAAAATAAAATACTTTTTAGAAGTTTTTTATTTTATTTTATTTTATTGAAATACTCATAATTCTTTACAAGTAATATATGTTCTATATTTTTAAAATTTTTTCAGCCTAAAGAATCAATGCTCCCACCACCAGGTTCAATCCTATGACCACCCATTTAGAATCATAACAGAATCACACTATATAGTAGTTGGTTTTTTCGCACTTTTATAGTTAAGAAGGGATTGATTCAATTTTTTATTTTTTTTTTGCTTTTAATATAACATAATACTATATAACTCTCGACAAATAACTGTATATGATTGTCGTATTATAAAACTAGACAATAAAAATTGTCAAAGTTTTCAATTCAAACGCATTGAAATGACAAAACAGATAAAGAACATAAAACAAACATACATGTCCTTTTAATTTGTTTTGACACAAAATTGAATCATCGTCTATTTCTTTATTTGGATTGTATGTTGTAAAGTTTCTTAAAAACGCATATGTATAGAGATCAGAGATCGACATACATAAATATATAAAGTTTAATAAATCTTCATAAAATAATCAATTTATAACACCCAAAATAGTCAATCAACTATGTCATCATATAATTCTCAAATTCGTTCTTAACTATCAATTCACTAAAAATGATCCCTTAATTATTTAAAAATTTACTCAATTTAATTCACAGTGTAAGTAATCGAAAATAAAAAAAGTAAAATTTTACATAATTGAGGGACCATTTTGAATATACTGATAGTTGATGACTAATTTAAGAATAATCACGATATAATAATTCAAGCTAATCCATTTGGTTTGAATTGATCATTTTGTTTTGTGGTTCATATTAATGGATTAATCAAACAAACATGTTTTCAGTTTCAATTCTAACCAAACATTAAAAAACAATATCATCAAATGATTTGATTTGATTCTAATTGATTTCACACTCTAACTAAGATTGGTTACACTTTCATACTCTTTTCTTTCAATTCACACTCTTTCAATTCTTCATTTCATACTCTTTCAAGCTATATATAGCCTTAATCATAAGACCTTATCCAAAACAAAATTCCCACAAGAAGGGATAATTTTCTCTATCAAACAAGAAATCTAAGATAAAATTAAGATCTTTGATACCTTAATCATATCATACCCATATTAATTAGTTTGTGTTTTATAGTTAGAGGTCTCAAGTTTGATCTTCACTATATTAAAAAAAATTGTATGATTTGTTAGGTGGGAAAGCGATGCTATGCATTTTTGCAATTCAGTTTGCGACAGTTCAAAGAAGTAACACTAAGTAAACTTGACGAGGTGATTAGAATCACTTTCCAAATAAAAAGGGATGATAGATAATCGTGTTGGGCACAGGCCTAGAAGATAAAATCCAACATACTATACTTGAAATGTTATGCTACACTATAGCAAAAATAGCAAAACACCAGCAAATTTAGCAACAGATTAAATAACTACATCTTAAATACTTACAAATTTTTGGTAACAAGGGAAACTCACAACAACTATCTGAGGGGGTACATTAGGTAGCTTTGCTCTTGTGTGATAGCATGCAAACCATACCGAAGAGGTAAATCGCACTATGTTTTCCTTATGCGACGGGCTCGACCAAGAATGTATTCGTAAGAATCAAACTCATGATCTTTTATTTTAATATGAGAATCATACTTTACCACTCAACCCTCCCTTTCGATGCGAGTTAATTAGTACTAGTATAACTTTTGATTTGTAATAGTAAACATTTAATCATCCGCTATAATATAATTAGTATCAGAATTGGACAAAACTGACCATCTTTTTATCGAAATAATAACTTTTAGCATAGTGATAAACAATCGATCCTAATTAACTGATACCGAATTAAGGGGGGTGTATTCAATCATGACTTTTGTAGATTTTTAACAACTTTTAAAATGATAGATTTTAAAGAACTTTTATTGACTTTCATAGAATCGTTCAAAACTTTTTAAAACTTTGTAAGACTTTATAAAAGTCTGTATAAAAAACTTGCATAAACTTTTATCAACTTTTTTATTTTAAAAAGTCTACAATAATCATTAAAATTCTAAATTGAATACATCCTTACAAACTTTCATAAGCAATTCATAACAATATTAAACACTAAAATTTATAGTTATAGAATTGTTCAAATAAAATATTTAAAAATATAATTACTTTTTTCTCGAGAAATTAATATTTAAAAATATATAATTACTAGTTTCATAAAATAAAAAAAAATAATAATATATATAAAAATTATATTTGATATATTGCTAGGTATCAAGCAAAGAACTATTATTTGCAATAACAATATGAGACTGCTAACAACAACAAGGTGCTTCTCTTTGTAGTCTTAAATTGCTATTGTGAACAATATTTCACTATTCGTAATAGCATGTTGTTAAAAAAAAAAGAAAAAATATATTACGAATAAACATACGAATATTATGAAACATATAGTAAAAGTTGACGGTGATAGATAAAAAAAATTTACTCTGTTCATGTATTTAGGAGAAAAAGTTTAGAAGTTAGGAATAAAAAGTTCATAGAAAAAAAATCAAAATATACAAGCAACAATGAAATAAAAATAATATTATTTTGAATTTTTTGAGGAAGATTGTAAAGTTTAGGAGAGAGAAAAAAAATTGGTAGAGTTTAGGTATGTAGAAAATATAGGATAATGAAGAAAAAATAATTTATTGAATTTAGGTATAAGGTTTATAAAGTTTAAAATTTTAAATAAGGAGAAAAAATAGAGTTTAAATAGAGAGAGAAAAAGAAAAAAAAAAAAACCTTCCAATGTGTTGGTAGAAAGAAAATTTTGAAATCTTGGGGTTGAGGGTTGGATTTCAACTATTTATATTTGAGAAGGAAAAGTATATAAAAGTCTACAGAAGTTCTAAAATTAAAAAGTCCTTACAAATTCATAACTTTTTGAATATCACATGACTTTTTAAGATTCTTTAAAAGTTTTAATTGAATACCACATAACTTTTAAAAACTCTTTAAAAATCTTGATCGAATACCGCATGACTTTTAAATACTCTCTAAAAGTTTGAATTGAATACCTCCAAACTTTTAAAGTTCATAAAAGTCTTTAAAATTCTATGAAAGTCGTGATTGAATACACCCCTCTAAGTTTTGTTTTCTAGTACTTCAACCTTATATTCTCAAAGGTACTAACGTAGAAGAAATTCTGTTGGCGAATGAAGATAGAGTTAGTAAGCTAATACACTTTTTCTTGTTTAGGAAGTATGATAAGGTTAAGATGATGATGAATAAAACTGTTTAAATTTCAACTGTAAATAAAACTCATCATCATTATGTATATCTACCTCAAAGAAGAAGAAAAAGAGAAAAGAAGCACGCATAATGGCACGTAACAACAAAGCAAAAAAGTTTTCAAAAAAGGCTATAAGCTACTGATTAATATATTATACATAGTATGGACAGATTCTATATTCAAACAATAAAATGTTGAAAAGATGATATGAACAGCAGAGTTTGAATTGAAGACGTGTCTTTGTCATGCACAATCACATCAGTTCACTATTTTTCTTTTTAATATTTTTTGTAGAATACAATTTTAATTCTTTAATTTATAAATGAATAACGATTTTAATATGTAGTTGTTTAGTACGAGCATATATATATAAGTCATTAGGTAGTTTTCAAAAAAAAAAATATTAGTCATTAGGTTTTAAACCAAGTTATTATTTTGATTTTTCATATCAATTTTAATATTTAATTATTCAGTGCCGGAAGACGATCAAAAGTGCAACGTAGTTTTAAGCGTAGTAGGGATATTTACGTTTATACGAATATTGCTGGTTTTAGTGTTTTACGGCTGCTCGACAATCATTTCGGCTTACCAACATTAACGTAAAACTTGGAGAAAATATTTAAATCAATGAGAGAGTAATTGTACTTGTATTAAAAAATTAATCCCCCTTTACAATGTGACCCCAATGGTGTATTTATAAGGGGTGAGCAATTCGGTTCGGTTTATCCGACCCGATCCGAACCGAAGCAAACCGAACCGAGCTAGTAATGCAAAATCGAATGTTTTGGAGTTCTTGTAAACCGAACGGTTCAATTTTGAACCGAACCGAACCGAATGGTTTAGTAAAAACGAACCGAACCAAACTTTCTTAGGTTTTAATAATAATAATAATAATAATAATAATAACAAAAACAACAACAACAATAATAACAATAATAATAATAAAAAGTAAATCTAAGTCCCTTGATGTCTGCTCCGTCGTTTAATAACTATTCTCACTGGTATCCCTCTTAAATTTTTTATTTGATTTTTTTTTATACCTTGTTCTCTACTTTACCTCACAATTAGTAATTAGTAGTATGTTTGGACTTTGAATTACTATTTTGTTATATAACGTTTGGATTTTTTATATGGATAAGGGAAAAGGCACAAATAAGCCATTGAACTATTTGGGGTATAACAATTAAGTCATCAAACTCAAATAAGCTCCAAATTCATCCATGAACCCGTAAAAGAGGATCAATTAGCATTTTTTGCAAGTTAACAACAGGTTTGCACTGATTGAGATAACATTTGTATATTTTATTTTATATTTATTATTATTATTATCTTACTAAGCATTTGACCCTATTTTTGAATGTTATGTTTTATATATATATATATATATATATAGTCATGATCAGGTGCGGCCGTGCTCTCCCGTGCGGCCGCGCTCTCCCGTGCGGTTCACACCACTCAATGTTACGAAATACACCACTCAATGTTAAGAAACACACCACTCAAATATGCACTGTGGTGTGTTTCTTAACATTGTGGTGTGTTTCATTGTGGTTTCTTAACATTGTGGTGTGTTTCTTAACATTGAGTGGTGTGTGATCGCACGGTCGCACGGAAGAGCACGACTGCACCTGAAATTATTTCTATATATATATATATATATATGCACACACGCATGTATATAACATACCATTAGGACATTAGTTCCTAATTATATATGTATACATACATCCTGAAACAAATAACATACAATTAGGACATTAGTTCCTAATTATATATGTATACATATATCCCGGAACAAATACATGCCAACATATATATATGAATATATAAATATAAATATATAAATAATAATGATAAAATATAAAACATAGCATCCAAGAAGAGGATCAAATGCGTAGTCGAATAATAATAATAATAAATATAAAATAAAACATACACGTGGCATCCCAATCAGCGAAAACCTGTTGTTAACCTGCTAAAAATGTTAATTGCTCTTTTTTTACGGCTTCATGGATGAATTTGGAGCTTATTTGAGTTCGATGGCTTAATTGCTATACCCCAAATAGTTCAATGACCTATTTGTACCTTTTCCTTATGGATAATGTAATAGTATGTTTGGAAAATTAGAAAACGCTGAAATTTGGAGACTTAAACCAAACTGAATTAAATTCGAACCGAAACCGAACCATCCGAACTTTAATGTTAAACTGAATTGTTTAAATTTTTTAAAACCGAATCGAAGCCCGAAACCCCACCCCTAATATTTATACAAGATTGATAAGCTTACATAAGGAAATAGGTGAAACTCTCAACAAATATAATTGAGGAAGGTAATTTAGGGTTGCCCATATGATACGAAAGTTACCAAATCCTTTTCTAAGAGAATATTGCCGAATTTACCCATATTTCCTAATTTTGTACAGTAGCCGCCTTTTAGGGCGCACTCGGTCAGGTATGCATCGCTTCCTAACTGCCTACAAGAACTGAGCCACACGAGCTTACTAGACCCAGGCTACATGTCCACCGAAACTAGGCAGTCGACGGGCTTCAAATACCAGTCTCCTCGGGTCGAGTACCTTGGTCAGCGTATCCATCAAATATAATAAAGTCGCTTTAACTCCTGCAACTGGGTGAGAAGACCAAGAGAACGAACACGGGTGGTTGAACCGAACGTGCATTCAATCTCCTTTCAAAGTAGATGTGAAGTGGTTTGGCCAAGCGTAAGGTAAATAACCTCCTTCGACAGTGATGCCACCAGCATGGACAAGATCGCCTGATCTTGCTGAAACCAGGCATCCACTACAGAATTATCAACCGCCATAGAGCCATCCGAGGTATCAACCGGCGAGATGGACAGGCGTAGGTGCCGTCAACATACCTGAGCAGCCCCTGGCTACGGAGGAAAGGAACCATCTGGGCACACCAGTACAGATAGTTCCGAGAGGAGAGCTTGAGCAACACAAAGTGGTGTGCCGTTGAGAGAGGCACCGGAGCAGCCACCGGAGGAGCAGACGAGGTACACGTGGTGATCATCCTTTCAAATGATGCATTAGACTGTACGTGGGAGGCTATCACCAGAATCATATATGGCGATTGATACCAGATGAACGTACGATATTTGTGAATATCAAAAGTATCAATGTATCAAAATACAAATGCTAGACTAAATATAGATAAGAGTACATAATATCTAGAAGACTAGAGTAGTAGATGTCTAATAGGATTAAACCACAAGAGTCCTATTAGTCGTTATTTGGTTATAACTTGATACAATCTTGTATCAAATATGCATTACTTTGAACGAGTGTTAGCTCCAATAATAAAGAATTGAAGAAGAAAATATAGAGATAGAATGTAAGGAAAAAACCTGGAGGGTGTGGTTGAGTGGAAGGGACTCATTTATACTTAACCAAAGGTTAAGGATTCGATCTTTGGCTTTGGGAATGGAGCAACCTTAAATCTCCAGGCTAGCTGTCCCACAATACATGAAGCCTATTATTTATAGTGTTATATTTCTAAGGTCGTCTAACTAATTCTAATGCTCTACTAAAAAAATTGACACATATTTGGCACCTAAATTTGACATATTAATTTGGCACCTGAGTGATATCCATATTGACGACTAAGTTCCTTAGTTATGTCTGCATTCATTTTTAACCCCTAAGTTATGAGCGAAGTGGCGCGTTTGGTCTTGACGTTAGGTTTGCCCCAACTTGATGGAAAATCAAAAACCCCCATATTATTGGAGGGTTAATCTTATTTTCCTTATATATTGAAACCACTTTTGTAGCATTATTTTTAACTTTCCACCCTCCTAATTCAAGGTTATTCAACTCCAAAAACATTTCAATAACTCTCGTATGACTTGTTAGGAACCTAGGTTTGGTCTCGACGTTAGGTTTGTCCCAACTTGATGGAAAATCCAAAACCCCCATATTATTGGAGGGTTAATCTTATTTTCCTTATATATTGAAACCACTTTTGTAGCATTATTTTTAACTTTCCACCCTCCTAGTTCAAGGTTATTCAACTCCAAAAACATTTCAATAACTCTCGTATGACTTGTTAGGAACCTAGGTTTCATATAAGGAACCTGATACTCAGTACAAATTAGGAAATATTTTACCACCATGTTTTAGGCATGTGAAACACACTATCATAAAAGTTTATGATACCCTTACTAAACAACAAGAGTAATCAAACTAGAACTTTTGAGATACAAGAACATGTAAAATTTATCAGGTTGCTTTTATGAGAAATTCATCAAGAGAGTAACTTGAGATTTTTAGTATGTAAAAATTCTTTCGTAAACTTTGCAATAGCTTAGTCAAGAATCGTATATCTTGCCAACATATGAAAATTATATTATATATATCCTGTCATCATCAGACATATCCTCTATCCTCTTAATAGAGTAACGAAGGAGGAATATAAGTCTCGTATAAGGAACTTGATAGTCAGCTATGAAAGTTACAAAAGTTTTTAGAATTCTCATAGCTGAGTCTTAGGTTCCTTATAAATGAGTCTCATGTTCCTCCTTCGTTATGTGATGTTTAATGAATAATGATGGATTTATATAATAGAATTTTTTTATATCTTATTAGTATATACGATTCTTGACTAATCTAATGCAGAGTTTATGAAAGAATTTTTACATACTAAAAATCTCAAGTTATTACTCTCTTGATAAATTTCTCATAAAAGCAACCTGAGAAATTTGACAATCTTCTTGCATCTCAAACATTATGGTTTGATTACTCTCGTTGCTTAGTAAGGGAAATAAAAAACATTTAGGATAGTGTATTTCACACGCCTAAAGACGGTGATCAAGTGATCCCTTGTTTGTACTGAGTCGTAAGTTCCTTATACGAGACCTAGGTTCCTAGCAAGTCATGCGAAGGTTATTGAAATGCTTTTGGAGTTGAAGAACCTTGAAATAGGAGGGTGTAAAGTGAAAAATAATGTTGCGAAAGTGGTTTCAATATAAGAAATAAAATAAGATGTGAATGTCCTACTTTACCCCTCCAATAATATGGGTTTTTTTTGGGTTTTATGTCAAGTTGAGACTAAAACCTAACGTCAATGACCAAACTTGTCACTTCGCTCATAACTGAAGGTTAAAAAATGGATACAATCATAATTAAGCGATTGAGTCGGAACGTGGGTATAACTCAAGGACCAAAGATGCAATTTTCCCTTCTTATTATAATATAATAATTCATATTCTAGTATTTTCCTAATTGTAATAATATTATATTAATATAATAACTCCTATTATAATGTTCATCTAATTCTAATAATGTAATACTTGGAATTGTATCATATAATGCTCATAATTAACTATTCTTATTCATATCCGTGTATCAGTCCCTACCCCTTAAAAAGCCATTGTTCTCATCAAGGTATAGGTGCAAAAATGAGAATAGCCATGTGTAAATGATACTTCTTGGTTGAGCCTTCAAATGGAGTCATAGACAACTTGCACAATGGTTTGCCTTGCTCGTTTGCCATCCTCCTTTGCTTTCTAAGAAATTTGGCTCTCCTTTCGATTTCAAGGTCAAGAGGTAATAGTCTTTCACCTCCCGAGGACCTTGTTTGCATGCAACACCTACAAACCTTAACAAAAACAAGCTAAGGAAGCTCGTTAGCACCGGTTAGTAAACAAAACAAAATAAAAATAAAAATAAAGAAAAATGGAATAGATTCCTAGAATAAAAGTTTTCACTAATGTTAATACAAAACGCCACCTCCCCGGCAACGGCGCCAATTTGGTCGTAGCATAAAACCACATACAAATACCCGGAGTATTCCGGGGTTATCGAACCACAGGGAAGTGGGGTATCAAGCACTAGTTACTAATTATATTCGCAAGAAGCTATTCCTACGTTAACAATGGATGATTATCTATGAATATGCAAACAAGATAATTAAAACAAGGCAAACGGGTTTTTGTATTCAAAGAGGTAAAAGCGGGATTTTTGGGAGTTGAAGTGTTTAATCACCTAGTGCCAATCTAAAGTGAAATAATTATTTGGGTTAAACAAGTGTGGAGAATTGCCATCTAAAAGGGAAAGGTTACTCTCGTAACTCAAACCCAAAATACAGTAATTGGAATACTCACTCTCGTGAGCTACTCACAATCTAAAATCGGAACTAAGCAATAAATGGAATACCCACTCTCGTGGGCTATTCACAATTGGAATACTCACTCTCGTGAGCTATTCACAATATATCCCTTAACCAAATTGTCCTCTCTCGAGGTACAATAGTCAAGTGCAATTGCGGGTGCTCTTTGATTCATAGACAAATCTAGCAAGGGTACAAGCAATCATATGCATCTAATTACAAGTATCAATAACATAAATCACAATTGCAACACAAGCAATAAACCCAAATAGATATTTCATTAAAACAAAATAAGAACTAGGCACATAGGTTCATAAACACTTTTATACCCAAAAATCCCAAAAGAAAGTTTAGCCTAACATGGCAAAAATAGATCCAACAAATATTCAATAAAGTTCAAAATAGAAAAGAGAAAGGAAGATATTCTCCCAAATGATGCCTCCAAGCTCTTTTCTTTGATCTCCTTTTCAAAAGTTGTGATGATTTCTTCTTTGGCTTTTGGAGATGATGAAGCTTCTTTTCCTTGTTCTTTTTCCTCTTTTTCTGACAAGAACCAGCAGCCCACTCTAGGGTTTGGAGAGAAATGAAGCATTATATAGTGGGATCCAAATCAGGGACAAAATGGGAATTTCTGTGCTGAATCCGCTGTCCAGATTCTAGGACTTTCGCCGCGGCGAGAATGTTACTGCCCAAAAATTGGGACTCTCGCCATGGCGAGAATGATTCTCGCCGCGGCGAGAGTCCGGTGAACAGTACTCTCGCCATGGCGAGAATAGGCTCGCCGCGGCGAGAATCCGCGGTGAATAGTACTCTGAACTGATTTTTGGCTCTCCAACATTTTTGGTTCCTTTGCATTGGCTTTTTGCTCCAAAATGGTTATAATGCACCACTAAACACATCAAAGACACTCAAACCAAGCATTATACCACTTTAAATAAAATAACAAGGAAATAAACATTGGAGACAACATTTTAACACACAAATAACTATAAAACATACATAAAAACACAATTAAAATAGGTACAAATGAGAGTGTATCAAATTGGTAGATACATATGTTTTAAATTGTTTACTTCCATTTGCATATCACTTGTATGAGTTGATACTTTGGTTGAATTAAAGTATCACCCATACTTTGGGGTCACCCATTGATAAGTTGAATTAAAAAATGCCTGTAAATTGATAGGTGTGTAATAATATTGTGATTCAATGTACGGTTATAAAGTTTCCCATGAATTGACAAGCCATTAAAAAGTATGGTTCATATGTTGAATATATGGCATTTCAACCATAATAACAAACATCTAAATAACCCATCCTATAAATTGATTTGTGAAAACCTACCAAGATGGTCCTCCAATTTCTCATTTTGGCAGCAATAAGTTTTGCAACACAATAAATTTAATATGTTGTGATTCAATGAATGCACCAAATGATACGATCTCGTATCAAACAAGTACTATTTGGAGCGAGTACAAGCTCCACTAAAGAATAGGAGTAGAGAATATAGAAATAGAAAGTGGGGAAAATATTAAAAAGAAAAAAAAGACTTGTATTATTATTCTGATGCTCCGGCTAGCCTTCACAATACAAGAACCTATTAATTATAGTATTATATTCCTAATGTCTAATTTTTTTTTAAGTGCTATATTCCTAATGTCTAATTAATTCTCAACTAATTATAATTGTGAGCGCATAAATATAATATAAACATAAATGTGCAGTCCAACTATCAGCTTAGGCTTTATTCAATTATAATAACTCATTATAATATTCATCTAATTCTAATATTGCAATACGTCTCATAAGTCATAATTAACCATTCCTTGTTTTTATAATTTGTAGATGGTAAATCATGGTGACTCAACTAACCAATAAATGCTAGACTTTTGATCACTACGTACAAGGAGCACCACTTATTTTGATAGATTGTTCACACACTGCCGCGAGTAATACTCGATTACTGATCTCTTGTGACAAAATTTATCTCTGCAAACAATTGAGCTGTCCGAGTCATAATTAATCATTCCTATTGCTATGGAGTATCATAACCTATGAAAAATCATAGTTTTTCCTTATTTTTATAATTTTTGTTTTTCCTATTTTCATTTTTGAAATTTTTTAATTCGATAGGTAGACTGTCTTTATAACTTTTCGATGAAAACTCATATAATTTTTAATTTTTAACCTAAAACTTAGAAAACCTCACTTGTTATTAACCTAAAAAATTATATTATTGGTATGCTATTCATGGTTGGCTGCAATGGTGTGCGATCCACTAAACGATTCCTTCTATAATATAAATATATTCATCAGTCATGCATTCAGACGTGTATGCATGTATGTGTAATTGTACAAAATATAATTCCAATAAAGATAAGACCAAAAATCATGAAATTGTAGTACAATTATAAATAATATATACACAGTATTTTAGTTAGGCTTTATATTTTGATTTTTTTTAATAATTGGTGGAATAGTTGGCTTGAGATAACCACATAACTACTTTCTCAAATACCTATTAAACACAAAGAACCAACAACGTCTCAATTGAGGCCTGAACCCACAACCTCTAATATGAGAGTACTTGCCACTAGAGCATAAGGTCTTGACATGCTTTCTTGGTTTGAGCTAGTTAGTTATGATCAATCTGAGCTGCTTTATTTCCTTGTTCTTATTTGCCAGCTAAGGTTATAAAGTGAGCTTCATTTAGAACGCACATTATTCGTGTAGCAACTACATGCTTTCCAATAAATGATCGAAAAAATGTGCTTGGTGTTAACTAAAAGTCTTAGTTGGAATATATATATATATATATATATATATAGACACACACACACACGCACACCGACTAATCCGTAGAGTCAGTCCGTCGTATCCCAGCAGAGTCCCAATCGGCCGTATACTAGCAAAGTGCCAATTAGTCGTATACTAGCAGAGTACCACCAACCCGACGGAACTTAAATCACTTGTGATTAACCGTACTGCTCGTACCAATAAGTCTCATGACAAGAGAAGATGTTCTCGGATCACCTTTGGAATCGCCCTAACGGAAAGTCACCTAGCTGGTCAACGTACCGTAGGTTGATCAGTCGGCCTACAATGTGACACAACCTGCAAGTTGAAAAACCTCACTTACACAACAAGTAATAAGAGACCAACTTACACTTGCAGAGCTACGATTGACAGCTTGCAGGCATGACAGTTCTGCCTCCTCGTTCAGTCAATGTACGCATAGCTGCAGGGCAACCGTTCGACCAAGCCAACAAGAAAATGCCACGTCAAACCAACTTGCAGCGAGACATTAAATGTGTAGACCGACTTAGTATAAATAGGAGGGTTTCCCACTCATTTCTCATATTCATCACATTGTAACAACAACTAGCTTGTAACATTCACCATGTAAACATCATCCTACGGGAGGTTCACTCTACATTACAATATACACACCACTTGTGACCATCCGCTTGTAATTGTTCATGGCCGGTAATACTGCAGAGCCTCGTATCGCTCGGTCTTCCTACGGTAGACTGACCGACTGACCTACGAGAGCCCTCCGTTACTTACTCACAAACTTACGTATTCGTGGTGTAATATATATATATATATATATATATAATTCAGGTGCGACCATGCCTTAACGTGCAGTTAGTGTGGTCGCACCACTAGGTATGTAAATATACACTACACAATGTTAGGAAATGCACAACACAAATATGAGCTTAGGTATGCATCACTAAAAATACACCATTAGGCATTAGGTATGCATAAAAGCACCACACAATGTTCAGAAATACACAATTAGGTGTGGGGGGTTATGGTGTATTATTTTGGGTGTATTGTGTGTATTTGTGCATTTTCATTGTCGGGCATTTTCCTACCACTAGTAGTGCATTTTGTTAACATTAGTGGTGTATATTTTCAAGCGGCCGCTCCGACTTCACGGAAAGACGCGATCGCATTTGAACAGATTTATACACACACACAAATGCCACACCATGTGTGAACTCAAAACTACAATATGTGATATGTAGAAGTACAACTGAAAATTAAAACATGCAAACTCTAAAAATGTACCATGCAAAAATTGCAAAGTACATTCGTTCTTGAGTTAAACTTATTTACATCACTTTGTAATTTTACATGTTGCACATTAGCATCTAGGTTTTTTCAGGTTTGCACATTTAGTATTAATATATTACACATTTAGTATTAATAAAAGATTGCACTTGTAAAAATGCAAAAGTGCATTACACTTAGGGTTTCAATTTTAAAGTTTATGGCTGAATTTTTTATTTTATTTTATTTTATTAAGTGGTTCCCTTTTTACTACTTAGGGTCTAGCATTTACAGTTTAGATTTAAAACTTAGTTTTTTCATTGATTTTTAAAAATTTATCCAGTTTACATATTTAGTTGTTTCATATATATATATATATATATATATATATATATATATATATATATATATGTTCGCGTTCAAATGCGTACTGGCCAGCCAGGAGAGAAATGCGGACGAATCACAACGCGCCACGTGTCCGGAATGTAGTTGCACCTAACGTTATAACTAGGTGCACGTCATGTTATAACTAGGTGCACATAGGTGCACCCATGTGCATAAATGTTAACAAGGTAAATTACTTACACTTGCAAGTGAAAATAGTGCACACGTGCAAGTAAAATGTATTACAAGTGCAAGTAAATTGTACAATGAGCATCAATACTAAGTGCACCTAATGTTATAACTAGGTGCACCTAATGCTATAACTAGGTGCACATAGGTTGCAACCAGGTGCATGAATGTTAACAAAGTAAATTGCTTGCACAAGTGCAAGTAAAATGTATTGCAGATGCAAGTAAAATGTATTACAGGTGCAAGTGAATTGTACAATGAGCATCAATACTAAGTGCACCTAATGTTATAACTAGGTGCACCTAGGTTGCACCCAGGTGCATGAACATTAACAAGGTAAATTACTTGCATTTGTAAGTGAAAGTATTTGCGAAAATAGGTGCATGAATATTAATAAGGTAAATTACTTGCACTTGTAAATGAAAATAGGTGCGAAAATAGGTGCACTTGTAAGTGAAACTAGGTGCACTTGTAAGTCAAACTAAGTGCACCAAACTTCTAATTATTTATGAAAATGCCACCACGTCATTTTTTTAAAATTGCATCTGATTCGTTGATCTGGACACGTGGACGGTTGTGAAGCGTTCTCATTTCTTACCTGGGCGGCAGTTCGCATGGGAGTGCATCCCTACATATATATATATATATATATATATATATATATATATATATATGGCCGGATTTTAGGGTGTGCAAGATGGGCAACAATACAGGGCACCAAAATTTTGGGGGCCCCTAGTCCATCTCTGGGTCCAATAGTTAGTAGAAGGACAGCTCTTTTCAAATAAACTATTTGTAGTTTGCATTATGTTTAGAATTTTGTTCATAATAAATAAAGGTTGAATTTGTTTCAGCTTTTTTACATTTTTTCTCTTTGCATTTTTTTTTTCAATTCGCAGTTTATTTATACTTTGATAGGGCTTCACTTATTTACAAGCACATGGCCACGCAAATTAAAAAACCGACCCTATATATATAGCTTGGAAATACATATAAATCTAGGTCAAATGGTCCTATTTATAGCATATATATGTCAAAACCAATGAGTGTAACCCTCTTGATGTTTCATCAATAATTTGCAAGTCAAGCATGAAAGAAGTGATAGAGTGAGATGCCATTAGTTCTACTGTTATCAAATCCTACTCTTTCACTTAAGTTCGTCACACAAGATTCTCTCAACACTATTTATCTTTTTTTATGTGATTTGTGAGTTATAATATAAAACCCAAATTTATTTACTACACAATCCAAATAATTACTACTTGTCATGCATCCAAACCCTCTGATGGCCTTCAACAGATGCAAATCAAGGCTCATAACATTCACACCTGCCCTATTTCAATATTGTTCTCAATTATCACTGCTGAATCACATGAAAATGGATGGGGTCCATAGCATTCACACCTGTGGGACTAAGGGCCCATGTCTACATACTTTGTTACTGTTTTTGCTTAACTTTCCGCAATCCTTCCCAGCACGCCATACAGGATAAGGTATGGGAGGATAGTCTCACCATAGATCATGATTATTAGTATATACATCATCTAAGGGTTATTCTTCCTTTTACCCCCTTTTTATCTAAGAAAATTAATAAGTCATGCATATAATGATTATATTATATTTTTGTTTGAATATAATGTTAGATGCTAAACGATATGGGGTGTTGGGAGTACTAGTTCCCATTTACTTTAATTTGACCCGTAAGTCGTGCAGTTCAACCCAATGCGACATAAACTCGACAAGTATGATCTATATTGTAGAAAAATTGATTAAATGGTAGTGTGTTAAATAACAGCATTTAATAATGTTATGGAAGACTCTAACATCATTACGTTGAGCTAAGCAACAAATATTAACAGGGCGTTTGGTTGGGATGAGGGAATTAGGGGAGAAAAGAATTGTAATTCGGTGGAATTGCAATTCAATGAATAAAGAGAGAATTGAAATTACAGTGTTTGGTATGCAGAAATAGGAGTACAGAGAATTGAAAAGTAAGAAGGAACAAAATGACTAAAATGCCCTTATGTTGTGGTAGATGTTGTAGTAATAGTTGTAGTGATAGTAGTAGTAGTAGTAATAATAATAATAATAATAATAATAATAATTCATTCATTCAAATAATAATAATAATAATTCTTTCAAAATAATAATAATAATTATTATTATTTCAATTTCTTTTAAAAAAGAAAAAGAAAAAAAAAAAGACAGGGTATGGAAGGATGAGCAAAATTGTCTTTACACCAAATTATCCCATGAATTGCAATTCATCATTTGGAGGGAATTGCAATTTTGCGGAACTGCAATTCCCTCCAACCAAACACTGTAGTTTGGAAATTCACTGAATTGCAATTCAATGAATTGCAATACCCCCAAACTACCAAATAGGCCAGTCCACCCGTCATTCCAGGATTTGCAGTCCTAAGTGGGAGGTGGCTAACTAGTAGTAATGATGAAATCCTTTGACTGAGATTTCTAATAGCGAATAGTACGTGCACTTTTGAAAAAAAAATAAAATTTACTCTTATATTTAAAAGTCAAACATTCTCCCATTTATAACGAAAAATATCACATCCAAGATTATCATAACTTTATTAACTTGTTTAAAATTTTCACAAGTTAATTATTACTTATTTTTGTTGGACCCCATAATCCCATTACCACCAACATGTGTAAAACAATTTTTATAGAAGGAACTTTTGGAATAAATGGTTAAAATATGTGGAATTTAACTATAAAATTTAAAGAATGATCAACATTATTAAACTACAATCTATCTCTAGCAACCTATCTAAATATCATATTGATAAGTACAACAAATTATTGTATCTTGTCAAAGGTCTTGCGGTCAAGTGGCAGAGTTGTGACTTCTCAAATAAGAGGTTTCATGTTCAAACTCTGTGAGGGATTTGAGTTAATAGTACTCAAAAATCATCGTATCTTTTTTTTTTCTTTTTTTTTTTTTTTTGAATCTAAAGTAGGGGTACACAACTAGGATGTACATATAACTACATACGACCTTATGGTCTAGTCACCGGTATTCTTTTGGTGCGGATCGTGCCCATATAATCCTCCTACAAAACGTGACGGATTTGACTAGGATAGGGGTGTCATCTTATCTTAGCTTAATCACATATATAATCATTGTATCAAGTAAAAAAATATTTTTCTTTTCTAGAGACATATATAAGATGGGAACATGGAATTGGTAAGATCTTGTTGGAATTGGCTACTCCCTTAAGTTTCCCAGATCTCTTGTGTAAAGGATCAAGTTGGCATTTGATGAGGACAGTACAACTTGATGCACTATATCTCTCATAAATTATTATTATTATTATTATTTTTAAAAACCCAACTCTTAACAAAGCCAAACAGCTTGACAAATGCACAATCTGCATAGGAAATTGATATTTAGCAAAACAAGTTCAAATCTCCAGCACAAACCCATAAAATAATTTTAATTTTTTTCAATACCAAATAGTAAAAACGTTAGTTACTGTAAATACAAAGTGGATAGTGGGATTTCAAGGGAGGGGTGGTCAAGTGGGTGAATTCTATGTTCACAATTTTGAACTTCATATTCATAATTTTTAATTCTATATTCACAATTACAGGATTCTATGTTCACAATTTCAGAACTCTATGTTCATAATTTCAAAAATCTATATTCAATAGTATAACACAAATTTTGAATCTATATAACAAAAGTGTGAATATAGAATTTTAAAATTGTGAATATTGAGTAATGCAATTTTGTATATTATGATTTAAAATTGTAAATATAGAATTCTAAAATTATGATATACAATTCTAAAATTGTGAACATAGAGTTTTTAAATTGTGAGCATGAATCAAAATCCACCTTGCAATGCGGATTCGGGTCAAGAGCATAATTTACTCCCGTAATCCTACACCACTAATCTAATCCTTTTTGTGCGATGATTAGGTGTCGTTAATGGATTCATACGTCCAGGCCCAAAAAAGTTGCTAAAGGCCCAATTTGATTTTTGACCCAATCCAAGCCTATAATTCATAGGTCCATCAGTCATAATATTCACTTCTTAATTTTCTATTATCTACAATGTTTACAAAGATGACTTTTTAATTTTCTATTATATACAATGTTTACAAAGAGGAGGAGGAGGATCTACTTGTTAATTTTCTATTTTTGACCCAATCCAAGCCTATAATTCATGGATCCATCAGTCACAATATTCACTTTTTAATTTTTCTATTATCTACAATGTTTACAAATAGGAAAAGAATAAGAAGATATTCATTGCCACTTGTGAATTATTGAACCGGTTACTTTCACCATTAAAAAAAAAAAAGAATTGATGATGATGATGATGATGATGATGATGATGATGATGATGATGATGATGATGATGATGATGATGATGATGATGATGATGATGATGATGATGATGATGATGATGATGATGATGATGATGATGATGATGATGATGATGATGATGATGATGATGATGATGATGATGATGATGATGATGATGATGATGATGATGATGATGATGATGATGATGATGATGATGATGATGATGATGATGATGATGATGATGATGATGATGATGATGATGATGATCTTTTTCCTTGCTAAATTCTCCCTGTTTATTCTAGATGTGACTTTCATTCATTGGATACCTATAATGATGATGAGGGGCATCTAGTATTACTCTAATAATAATGATGATGGTGTTGCATATATAAAAAGGTAAATGTAAAGAGAAAATATATGGTAAATTTTACGGTAGATCATGGTCTACAGTGCATTATGAACTATGCATCAAAACATATTCATACAAATAGAAAACTGTATGCATACATATATTTAACATAGATTTACTTAATATCATATTTCTAAGTAAAGGGAGGTGAGTGTGCTAAAAAAGACCAACTATGATTTACAAATAATAAACCTCATTTACAACAGAAATGAGCGTAGAATATGCATGTCTAAATTATCAACCTTTAATTAGTATGTACATGCTCAACAATTAGCCCTATGGCCTATGCACACAAATAATGAACCTTATACATATAAATAATGAACCCTCAAATTGTTTTCATACTATTTGTACACATTCAAATACTCCGTAATTAGCATTACATATAAAAATAAGGTACCATATGCATAGAAATAATGTACTCTATATATGGTCCACCCATTAAGAGGAAATTTTACTATGGACCATGGTCCATATTGCAATGTATACCATAAATAAATGCTTATTTTTTATATATTGCAGGTACATTATTTGTGTACGTAATGTTCATTATTATTTGGTAATGTATGAAATAATAAACTTTTAGTACACAAATAATGTAACTTCAAAAAATAAATCTTTAGTGTATTAAAAATGTACATTTACTATATTAAAAATATATTTTGTATCAGTAATCTACATTGCAAGGTGAACTATAATCTATGCTATAATGATTGGCTCATGAATTCAATGGAAAATATATACAATTCACTTTTTCCATTCATGGCCCAATGGATGGTCCGTAACTTGTTATGCCATGGACCCTGGTCCACCTACAAGGTGGACTAGGGTCCAATACGACGCCGTTTCACAATCTTTTAAAAAAGAAAAAAATTAACGGCGTTAACGACTCTTTATCGCAACAGAACACAAACTCTACATTCACAGACCTTATACTCCATATTCACAATTTGAAAACTCCACATTCACACATTACAGGGCTATATGTTTAGTAACTATAATACCACTGTTATGAATTCACACATTCAAAACTCTATATTCACAGGTGCTATACTCCATGTTCACAACTTGGGAACTCCACATTCACACATTACAGGGCTACAAATTGCTAGAACTCTGTTAACTCTACTACAGATTCACACATTCATAACTCTACATTCACAAATTATATACTCCATATTCACAATTTGAAACCTCTACATTCACACATTTCAAGGCTATATGTTTAATAATTTTTTTGAGTTAATTCCATTTTTAGTCCTAGATTTATAGGCTTCATTCCACTTTTAGTCCTTTTTTTTCAAAACATCCCATTTTGGTCCTAGTATTATTGTGGCATGACCATTTTTGGTCCTTTATCAACAAAATCGTTAAAATTCTCATAAATGCAAGGGCATTTCGTTCTTCAAATAGGGATTTTTTTCAAAAAAAGTAAAAATAAAAATATAGCGGATCAACTTACTTTGTTAAAAAAAAGAAGGTCAAAATGCCCTTATATTTAACGTCATTTTAACGATTTTGTTGGAGGAGGACCAAAAATGGTCATGCCACAATAATACTAGGACCAAATATGGATGCTTTAATAAAAAAGGACTACTACTTATAAATCTAGGACAAAAAATGGAATTAACTCAATTTTTTTTAAAAAAAAATAGTGAAAAGACATCGTATTGGACCCAGGTCCACCTTGCAAGGTGGACCTGGTCCACGGCATAATTTGCCATGGTCCGTTGCAATTACAAGCGGAAAGCAGCCCAATTAAATTGACGAGCCCATTTTCAGTTCTTTTATTCTCAATGGTTTGCTTACCATATTTATATTTTGGATTAAAAGAAGACAAAAATTTACTTATTTGATATTATTTTGTGAGATTAATTAGTGGTAATTCAACAATTATTAGTTAATTAATGAGAGTCGCTGACGTCCTTGCTTCTAAGTCCATATATCGGACATGTGAGAGAGGCCGCAAATTATTATGTAGATCGGAAGGTGGACCCAAATCTAAAATAAATATTTACATATTGAGTGTTTACAATTTATATATTAAATGCTCAGAATTTACCTACTGAATGTTCATTATATAACTATTAGAGAGAGGCTTGTGTTGCTAGGAACTTCCGCCTATTTGTTGGGCATCATAAATATAAGCAATAAATATGCAATCTAATTGTTCTACTATTAATTTATATTTTTAGTTAAGACGAAATATATATTTTAATTTGATATCAGAGTCTAACTTTATGCACAAAGATTATGAACCCCTATAAATGTGGTCCGTTAAAGGAAGCTCATGGAGTTTCTCTTCCCAGAAGAGTATGTGATGATAGGATCTCCCTCCTCTTTATCAAAAAGTATAAAAACTATATGCGGAACTTGTCGCATGCTATATCATTTATAAATAATTCGATTCAAAAAATATTTTCTTTATAATTTTTTTTTCCAGAATGATAAGCGATGCAATATAATCACTAGACCAAAAAATATTTTCACCATATATATGTGGATATTATTACCAACAAATTGCAATGAGCTTAGAAGATTTTTTTTATTTTTATTTTTTAAATTTAAATGGCACATCATTTACACCAAATCTTGTATATATGTACCTACTATAACTATAATAATAATAATTTTTTTTGGGTACATCAAAATGAAAAGAAACAAATAGACCTAGCTAGCATTCCACTCTAATTAAGGGATATGATTCTATCCTACTTCCTAGCACCAGTAGCAATTAAGTTGAAGACACTTTCAAGTGGATTATCAATTGAAGGATGGCCATTCCCCAATTATTGAATCTTATCAAGCTGGCCAAGTGGTTAGCACACTAGTTCCTCTCTTATATCATATACGTGTATGGCTAGCTTCGATAGTCTCTCTTTCATAATTGTGTGAAATTTTTATTTTGGTGTGATAATAGGTGTTCTTAACCAGTCCACTAGCAACCAGATGTCGAGATTGTTCCTGTTCGTGCCAAATAAAATCACCTGAGAGGATCTGATTAAACTGGAAGAGACTGATGTCATCTCATCCACATCTCTATGGGTATTATCGTGTAAATTATGATAACTGTACTACTGAAACTTATTATATATATTCTTGATTATATACAAATATATAGTATGAGTTAATTAGATAAATCAACATCTATCAAATACTATGTGTTTGTGAGACATGACGCATGATGTAAAGAGCATGCAAGTTGGGGGAGATGAGTTCCAGAAATATGGAAAGAATTCATTATTGTTAGCAACTTGCAGTAAAGGGTTTTTGTCTTAGCTTTAATTTGGTAGGAAAACGATGATTCTGCTTGTACTAAACCATCCCCCCACCCCTCACCCCCCACCCCAGGTTCCTTCACCATCACTCCAACCAACTTGTTCTGCTGTATGTATATAGTCTAATTACTCAGTTTCGATAGGGCAGCTCAGTCGAGTTGGTTGAGTAATGAATAGTTAACTTCTTATTTTGAACCGGTTTGTTATGAAAAATCTAGGTCAGTTACTCAGGCTTGGTAGAACAATCTAGTAAACTTGATCGAACTATTGACTTTGTGGTTTGATATATATGGTCAGTTATGAGTTATGACCCAATCCTTATACAATGGACCAGAGTTCACAATGCACGGTGGACTCTAGTGCATGTGTATGTGCCTTATATTGTGAGTTTTTGTGCGTTATGTTATGAATTTTTGTGTCTTGTGTTATTAAAATCTGTGCCTATGAACATAAATTATGTACCTAAGTAAATGTATATCATGTGTATGTATTATGAAATTCTGTACCTTATCGTTTTGAATTGATTCAGGGTCCATAATACTATTTGGACCTTGGTTCATGATATAAATTACCGTTATGACCAACCAAGGTTAATTTACATTCTTGTGATCCTTTGTCGAATAAAGTAGCTAATCAAAATTCCCCTATATATGTGTTATAGGAACCTTCATGTCAAGAAATTATCCTTGAATTAAATGAAAGATTACTATTTTCGTGAAAGATAATATGTTATCGTCAATACTTTAACTAATTTTTCTTTGGAATATGTGGAAGCTAAGTCATCTAGGGTCGTCGGTCCAATTGTAATTCTTTCCGGGGATATAAATTCAAACTCAATTTCCTTGATTTGATTTTAGGAGCAATATAATGGTAATGTTTGTCAATTGTCATACCACAAATTTCTCATTTCCAGAGCATTGACCTTCACTTTTCTCTAAAGAATAATTACATATTTTGTTCAATAACGTGAATAACAAAAAACATGCAAAGAACACACGCACTAATTGAAATTAATAATATATACTTTAATAGATGAAGAAGCGTTATTTTATACGCTTAAGAAACCTAAAGTTTCCACCAAGGGGTTGACTGATAAAGATCATCAATCAGTTAGGTAGTGTGTATATAGGGTCTAGTTTAGGTGCGCATATGTCAAATTTGGTCCGTCAATTGATGATCAAATGATAAAAATCAATGGAAAGGAAAAAATGTGATGATATTTTTATAATTTTTTGTAATTATGATTGAACATTTAAAAATGTTTGACAATGCATTTGAAAATGCTTAGAGTGTCACCATAAGAGTTTCGAAATGTACTTTAATTTTAGTTATCCGCGAATGCACTATCAAGCATTTCTGAATGTACAATTGTTGTCATTTTTTGTAAGAATTAATTCTACCATAGGTACCTTATCTTTGGTGTCAATTTTAAATTTAGTCCCAGACTATCGTTTTTGCCATTTAACATCCTAGACTATTATTATTTGGACAATTTTAGTCCTTCTCATGACTTTGCCTATTTTTAGTAAAGGCATTTTTGTCTTTTCATATTTTTCTTTTGTTATTTTTCATGTTTCAACTGGTTTAATTGGTTTAGGACTGAAAGGTAACCTCTGACTTTTAGTAATCATATTTTTCAACTGGTTTTTAGTAAAGTCTTAAACCAATTAAACCAGTTGAAACCGAAAAAAATAACAAAAGAAAAAATATGAAGAGACAAAAATTCCATTACTAAAAATAGAAAAAGTCATGAGAAGGACTAAAAATGTCCAAAAAATAATAGTCTGGGATGTTAAATGACAAAACCAATAGCCTGGACTAAATTTGGAATTGCGACCAAAGACAAAGGACCTCTGATGAAATATCTATTTTTTTTGTAATTACGATTGTGCATTTAGAGATGCTTGACAATGCATTTGGAAATGTTTTGAGTGCACAGAAGGTATTACCTGATTCTCATCACCTTCCTCCTTCGTGTCACCGCAAGAGTTTCGAAATACACTTTCGATTATCCGCCGAAGCACTGTCAACCATTTCTAAATAATGCACAATCATAATTATAGAAAATTACAAACCACCCCATTTTTCTCTTTTTATTGATTTTCAGCCTTTGGTCATTCTTAGATGGACGAACCAGATTTGTCCACATATCTGCACCAGGAGACCTGTCCACATTTGATCATATATATGGTGCAACTTAGGAGAATTAATGTTCAATGTTTGTTTGGTAATAATAATGAATTATGGCTGATAATAATATATTATATGGATCGGATCTAGAAGAAAGGGCTACATGCATGTATATGATCCAGATCCGACGGGCAATCAACCTCAACTTTTTGAGGGGCTTTTATCTTTTGATCAACCTTTTCAAAAGTGATGAATTGAATGAGGATCTGTTGACCGTTCCATGATATTATGAAATTGCACATAATCCATCAACACATACATTAGCAAAAACAGCAATCCTAGCTAGTGTCAAACAATATTGCACAACAAGCCATGCTCACAAGTAACCAATGACAGTTTTGATCCGTTTGACTAATTTAAATTTGTTTCGATTTGGTCATGATGGTAAGGATTAAACGCTTATTATTATGTTAAAAGTTATATCTATTGGCAAAGGTGTTAGTTTATTACTTTGTCGTCCTCATATTTCGATAATAAGATATTAGACTTGACCTTAATTATATATATGTCTCTGTCCAACTGATGAGTATATCTTAGCTTATTCTCCTTATTTTCTAGTAATCCAATCCCTGTTATTAAAAAATAATGCAGTAATTTGTAATATTTGACGCTAAATATGTAAAAGTGTACTAATTGGTCTAACTCTTGGCCTAACCCAGTCCGAAACTGTCTTCTTAGGCCGAGATTGATGGGTCCTCTTCAGACCCACATATATAATAGTACCTATTGATTTGTAGAAAGTCTCTTTAAAATAACTGTGCCTGAAGGATAAACACAACTTAATTTCAGAAATCCTTTAAAGATTTGTGATTTGGTCACAGGTGCATGCATGCATTAGGAATTTAGGACAAGAAAAAGGAAGGGGGTCTTAATTAATTGGATTAATAGAGAGATTAAACCCATGATCACATGAAATGTTGGTCCCCTCCAAGCTAGAATATTACTAGATTAGATGAAAAGGACAACATATTCATTAAGGAATGATTGGTCATAGGAAGAAAATTAAACTTAAAACCTAATACATAAAAAAGGATAAGACACAACACTAAATCAATCAATGAAGATTGTTTTGTTTTGTTGGCTAATTAATAAATTAAGGCCAGACAGATACCTATCCATATATCAAGGATCAAATGGACCATATCTTATCATGCAATGGTTAGCATATATTGAGTTGATGAACATACATGTCCTACTAGTGATCATATCAAGTGCCCAACCACCTTACATTATATTTCTCCATCTCCTCATCAACCCTGAAATTTGTAACAGTCCATGTGCAGACTCTATCTGCTGTCTGGCAAGCCTAACTCATTATCACTCACTTTCTCTTCTGGTTTTTGACCACAAATTAAATTCTAAAGCTTTAGATTCTTTTCATATTATTATAATTTGATTATTCATTGCATGCTCAAGAACAAACTCTTTTTACCTAATAATTTGATGGTTTAATTTCTTGCTTGACCTAGACTTTTAGGCATCATCTATAACGCATTAATTATATATACACACGCATAAGTACAATTATATAATAAGAATATTGTAACGTTGTACTATTTTTTTTTTAAAGGGATATGTCGAAATATAACATTCATTAAGAGTCGTAATTCTATACGAGTTCTTACCTTTTAGTCTAATTTTCACTATTGGTTACCTTATTATATTTAGACTATGACACCCAAGCGTGACAGAAATTCTAACGATATCTTAAAGTTTTTGCTAGGGATGTTAGTCTTAGCCTAAAATTGATAGGTTCGCTCGATAAGATTGAAAAGTCTTAGGGTTAGAGGCGAAACATTTTATCCTGATAAAAGATCAACTTGATAAGCCGAGACCGATAAGTTCGGACTTGAACGGGTTAGTCCGAAATTTAGTGGGCTAGCCCAAACCACATAAGCTATTATTTTCTCTCAAACTTCACTCCTGTGACCGGTTGAGTTGCTCATGCGGGCCACATAAGGCTATTCTTTGTTATATAAGAGATGTCAAATAAACTATACATGGAGTTTATATGTAAGCTTATCTTTAATATTTTTTTATTAAATTTTAATAAAAATATTAATAAATTTATCACAAAATATTTTTTTAATGAAAAACAAAAAACTTGCTATAAATATTAAATTATAGTGTGAGTATATATTAACTACTTTTAGTTCAATTCGAATTTGGAAATGAAAGTTTAGATTGATTGAATGATGTACACGTTAATATTTATTAGTGTAAATGCGCTAGTTTATTAAAACTGAAAGTTTAAAATGTTAATTTGAAAATGTTAAAATTTTTAATTGAGATAGTTCGATAAGCCTGACAATACGAGATTTTAGATTAGGGCACGGTTAAGAATTTTGAACCTAATGGCATCCCAATAGGGGATTTTGCAGGTTAGAAGCTTAGGTGGAGGAGAGAGGGAGGAGAGAGAATAATTTTGATCTTTGCAGGGAGACATTGATTTTTGTTAAATTTGTGTGCCCTATTGCTTTTATTGAAATTGCTGCTCCCTGGTGTGCGTTATGCGCACCAGGCGTGTGAACTCCACGCTCCCGCCAGAAGCGTTAATCTTGACACTTTTTCTTTTTTTTTTCAAATTTTTTTTTGTTTTGTTTTTTCTTTTTCCCTCTCATCTTCTCTTTACTAGTCACACTTGCAGAAACTCCTCAAAAACTATAACTATTGAGGATGCTTTAACAAAAAAAATCCAATAATTAATAAACCAAAGGTCTAATAAAATTAACCCGAAATTAAAAGGTTGACCCAATTAACACCCATAGATTCTGCACACCCGAGAGGAGAAGTCTTTGCAAAGTAGGCCGTCTGGCAAATGGTTTTCAGCTTATTCTTTTTTGACTCTTTCATTGCTATATGTGTTGCATGCTTATGAATCATATATATGTTCCTTACAAGTTAAAAAGTATACATACTTTTGAATTGAATAATGTCTACAATACATTGAGTGTAAGTTATTTTCAAGAAGATCATACTTAGCTTTCCACCCTGCCCTATATTAAGAGAGATTTGTATAATCTTACCTACCCAATTATTTATAATAATTTTGCCTAATCAATTATCAAATCACTAATTAACTAATAAATAGAATATGTGATTCAATTCCAATCCCTAGAGTTGGTTCTGCGCCGCTACTTCAAGTCATATTCCATTCACTAAACATTATTCTTGATAGATACATATAGAAAAGTAAATTGATCTCATGTGCTAATTCAGTTCATATCTCAAAATCTTTTTGAGTTAGTAAAGATTAATTATGAGAGAATGATTATGTAATCATCATGTATGCACTGATGTACATCACTACAAGAGAACAACAAAATATCTATATGTGTAGTTACGGATTAATTCAATACCTACAGCTTAAATACACATATATAAATTTTAATAATTTACCTATAAAAATTCATTGGCAAATTAATACCTACATGTTTCAGTGATTTTAATTTGATTTTTTAAAAAAGGAAAGATAGAAAAAGTACCCCTGAGAGAATGTAATAACATGATGAACAATGATTGTTCTTGGAATGTGAAAATGGAAAAAAAAAACAAAAAAAAACAAAAACGAAAACAAAGAAAAAAATCCAATGGAATATCAACAAAGATTTTGTCTGAGGATGCATGATTGTATTAATGTTGCACATGTGAATGCGTGTGTACATGTGAATACAAGAATTCTCTCTGCCTGGTCAACAGTCAATATAATTGTAGTGTGATTGGCACTTTGAATGTTTTTATTCGATATAGATAGTTTATTTTATTAAAATTTATTTATTAAAATAAAATATAAGTTTAGTTAAGTATGAAAATAAGAAAATGCTTTTAATTAAAGCCAAATCAAACACATTTTTTTTTCCAAATATCTTCTCATTCATGATTTATAACATTTTCTTTTCAACATATATACCCCGTTGAACAAACAAATATGATTAAGGTTTTAGGTTGGAGCACACTTCATATCATGTATATACGTTTGATGAGAATTGTTGGACTTTTATGCAAGTTGTTATGATGGGTTTGAACTAGAATATTGAACTCGTTTTGGGTAAGAGAGTTTGATTATTTTAATTTTTTTTAGGTGACGAGAAAATTCGCAATCACTATCCAAGGGTGTGCATGGAGTAAATTTTACTTTTATATAATAGCCTGCAAAACGGATGTGCGTTGATAAACTCTGCTCCTATGTAATAACTTGTTAATCACATAGGAAAGATCGATAAATCGTGCTAGGAAGACTCTGCAAGACGACGAACTCGACCTAGAGAGTGTTGACACTCGTGCATGGATTTTTGAGTTTTCGCCATTGGTTATTGGTTGAGCCACGGGAATGGAATGAGATAAGAATCTCTGGATATCTATCTTTCCTCTCCACTTATTGTTTCAATTCTTACAGGATAGAGCGTTTATTTGTATAAATGATGATTTGAACTTAGCTCCGGTAGTGCTTTTGATACAAGAATCATGATACACCCACTATGCCACTCCTTTCAAGAGTTTTATTTAATTATTTGATACAATAGTGTACATACACTAACTTGCACACAATTAATTGAGAAATACATTAAAAAAAAATACTAAATTATTGATCCCAAACATCCCAATATAATAATTAACAATATGTAACATCATCCTAAATAAATGGAGATCAGATTGAATGTTCACTATGATGAGGAGAAAATTATACTTTTGTAAAGATAAAACACTTACGGACTTATCACTATGTAAAAAACTATAACTAGCTAGTAGCAAAAACACTACTTTATTTCTTTATACTTGCATATATAGTAGTCAATGCCACATGTTTTGAGTGGCAGCCTGGATGCTAAACTTGACTCTATCAGTCTCTGTCTAATAACTTCACCTAAAACTGTTCTTACTAAAGATTGATTTTTGTATCTCTTATCCCGATAAGACCATACCAAAAAAAAAAAAAAAAAAAAAAAGGAAATAGGGGGAGGGAAAAGTTTATTGAAGAAACAGCTTTTTTTAGAAAAATATTTCAACCATTTTATGTGACCAAAATTGATTGGTCCTTTTCTACCGTACTAGATGCAGCTATTAAAAATATTACTTATATATCAAAATTTTATTATTTTTTAAAAAAATGTTTTTTTTTAAATACTACTAACTCTGTTGCAATGCAATATCTATTCATAACTACTTTCTCAATCTACTGAAGCACAAAGAGTCTCTACCGCTTTCATTAAGGCTCAAACTCACAACCTCTCATATGGGATAGCAAATTGTTGCGTTAAAAAAAAAAAAGGTTATTCAATAGGAGTATATGATTTGTTAGAAGAAAGCATTTGTGGGATTAGTTGAGACATGCAAATGGGTATTATCAAATTAGATATGTTTAGTTTTTGGAAACATTATATTCTAGGAATGATTTTGTTCAATTCTTTTGAGATTATAATAAGCTAACTACTACGAAAAGTGTTGTGGTAATTTGTTTGATACTGATGGTTGGTTTTTAGTGCAACAAAAGCCAACAATGAGGAGGCCTCGTGATGAGCAAAGATATGGACCTAGATTTTAACCTTAACCTATTCTTCTTAGTTCTTCAATGATTGGTCATCACATGGTACGAGGCAATCATAATTAAACATGATTTTACGCTAACCATGTGTTATAGATTCTGCCTTAGCTACTTTGTGTTTTTGAAAGTGGGATATAATATATATTATTTCATGTCTTAACAAGTAGTAGGTGGGTGCTGAAGATAGCCTGTAATGCCCTTTCTAGTTATGTTGATTTCCATTGTTTTAGGGATATGTTCTAAAGTGTAGAAGTACAGTTTGATTATTCTTGACCATGGCATATTATATTCATTGTTTATTTGTGTTTGCATTGGGATTAGGTTACTTCCTAATCTTGTTTTGAGAATTAAGAAAAAAAAACACATTATAGGGATTTTTTCAATAGGTCTTGTGTAGTATGTGCTAGTTTTTAATTGAAAATTCAATCAATAAAAATATTTTATGAGTTGGACTTATGCTAAATTAGCTTTCAAGGGCACGACAACCTAAGTTTTAAAAAAAAGCATAAAAATAACAATTTTTAAATAGTATCTAGTTTCCCTGTGTTTTTTTTTTTACCTATTATGTTTACTATTTATTGGTCAAATAAAATATTTCTTCTTTACTTATTTTCTTTAGCATTTTTAATTATTTTTAATTATTTTTTTTGTGTTTAATAGTATTTTTTAATGTAGTTTCTAAATATATACACATTTTATATACTAATACTAAACTTAACATTTTGTAAAGTTGAAATTAAAATATAATTTTAGTCAAGTCTCATTAATTGAGTCATACACATAAAACGTGACGGTAGGTGTAAAATTTTACTCGTGTAATGCACAAAAGAAATTAAGTTATCATGAATTTAAATAAAAATTTAAAAAATAGTAAAAATATTTAAACATACAATATAATAATATAGTGAGACTTTCGATATGTCAGGTATGTATTTTCATAGTATACAAAATTAAAATTAACATTTTGTAAAGTTAATATAGTCTCTAATCAAGCATGCACACATTTAGATAAATTTATAATCATAATTAAATTGATTATTTTTAATTGTATTTCGAATATATTATAATTTCAACAATATAAATAATAATTAAGGGAATTATATTTTAAAATCAAAAGATATAAATTTTAAATTTTTTTATGAATATATTTAAACCCTAATCGGATGTATTTTCTTATAAAATTGTATATATTGCATTGAATGTGCATATAATATTTATTAATATATATTTTATAATATAATTTTACTAATTATAAGTTATATTGCTAGATTTATAATTAAGATAATTACATTTAGAAATTAAAAAAGTAGTATCTTAATTTTGTATGAATAATATAGTGCATAAGTATGTGTATTTATTCATTAACATATTTTTAAATATTTATGAATACACATTTATTTAACTTTATAATTCCATTTCCTTAATTATATTTCATATAGTCTTAATTATAATTAATGATTTATTTTTAAATTTTATATGAGTGAATGTAGTCTCTAACCAGTTGTTATACTTTAAGTAAAGAAACGGCTGCCGTCACAATTTAACGGAGTTCCGTAAATGAAACTAAAGTTTATCTCAAATGATAATGCCTCACATTTTTTTTATATTATCAAATGAAACCGAGGTATATCGAAATGAAACTGTAATTCTGTTGAAAGGAAACTACAGTGTATATAAAATGAAACTGAATAATAGTTTCACATATTTGAGTATATATTGTCTAATGAAACTATAGTTATATTGAAATGATATTGTAGTTGTGTTGAAAGGAACTGCAGTGTATATAAAATAAAACTGAATAACAATTTCACATATTTGAGTTTATAATGTTGAATGAAACTGTAGTTATATCGAAATGATACTGTAGTTGTGTTGAAAGGAAACTGCAGTGTATATAAAATGAAATCGAATAACAGTTTCACATATTTGAGTGTATATTGTCCAATGAATTGTAGTTATATCGAAATGATGTTGTAGTTGTGGTGAAAGGAAACTGCAGTGTATATCATATGAAACTGAATAACAGTTTCACATAGGCTATGTTTGGCAAACCTAGCTGAAAAGGTAGCTGAAAGCTGAAAAGTAGCTGAAAACTGAAAAGCTATAAGCTAGAAGCTGAAATCTGAAGAGCTGTTATGCTTAAAAGTGTTTGGTAAAATTAGCTTTTTGATAAGCTGATAAATGTAAAAAGACTAAAAAGGACATCTTCGTACAATTTAAATAATTTTAAATTTAAATAGGTTTGTTTATATATTAAAATATAAAATAATGAAATCAATATATTTAAATAAAATATAAAGTAAGAACATATATTTGAAAATATATAAAGTAAAAAAAATATTTATAATTCATAAGATTAGTTCATACAAAAATTAAAGCTCAAACATAAATATCAAATTGAAATTACAACCAAACATAATGAAAAAGAAAATGTCAAAAGGGTTTTAATTGAGAGTGGTAAAGGATGTCATTTATTTAAAATAATAAGGATAAAGATGGAAAAAAGTTAAAAAGCTACTAGCTTATTTTGAAAAGCTACCCCAAGTAGCGTTTCAAAATAAGCTCTTATTTTAAGCTACTAGCTTATTTTGAGAACATTACCAAACAGAGCTTATAGCTTATTAGTAGGTTAAAATAAGCTATAAGCTCCTAAATAAGCTCTGCCAAACAAAGTCATATTTGAGTGTATAATGTCGAATGAAAATGTAGTTATATCGAAAATAAATTGTAGTTGTGGGTGTTGAAAGAAACTGCAGTGTTTATAAAATGAAACTGAATATGTTATACTAATATAGAGCTACTTTACTCCTAACGGTGAGGATAGATGCCGTTTTTTTTTTCATTAAAAGAAACGGCACCTTTTGGGCCATGGTCCATAATGCTTTGTGGACCATGGTCCACAATATAATTTGCGGTCTCTAACTATATGTACGTATTTAGGAAGATTCTTAAATCTTTATGAATTTTCTAATTAAGAGTATGTGTTTAGTCAAATTTAAAATGAAAATTTCTTAATTAGTAACCACGGTAGCAACCAATGTATATAATTATAAGAGTTATAACAGTAATCACATTTCTATAAAAAAAAAAATCATATTTTTATATTGTACAGAGTACTATGTGTGTGTGTATATGGAAAGAAATAGGCATTAATAATACTTTTGTTATTATATAGATATAGATAAATATCATATCATATTTTTCCTTGTATGCTAAGACATTCTTATTTTAAAATTTTGTATTAATATATGAGTTTTGTTTGAAGATTTACTTTGATGATATTGTAAACTTTTGTTTCTTATTATAGATATAGTTAATAGATATTTGAAAAAAATCCTTATTTTTGTTCCTAAATGTTTTTCAAACCTTTAAATTAAATATAGCATAATAAAAATCACTTTAAGTCAATATTTAAATAGTAAATTCAGTTTTGGTAAGTTCATAGCAGATTTTGCAGTTCAATGTTTATGATTTTGAGATAGTTTTAACCAATTTGTTAAAATATTATTTTCTTCTATTTGTTATTGTTTTTTTTCTTTTAACATTTTCTTCAAGTTGTATTATCTCTTCTTTGTTTTAAAATTCTAGATCTAGATATGATGTAGTATTCTTAAATATGTGAGTTTAAATTAATTTAATAACATTATATTTAAATGTGAGACATTCATCCAATAACATTTGATTTATTCAATCTCCGCTAATGTAAGTTAGTTCAATTAGTTATTTATTTATTTATTTATTAATGTCAGTTTTTATTCAATTATATTATTAGTGTAAATCAATTTGTTTTTGGCTAGCAATATTTAAATAATTTCTATTATTTTATGATGTGTAAAGTTTTGTAATTGATCATATTTTATAAAAATCATTTACACTATTTGTACATTAAATTTTTTAAATGAATGCAATAATACTTGAGTTTGTAATTAGAAGAGTGCACGCGCCAATTGGGGACATCAAGTGCGCCTGACGTGCACTTGCGAGTCTCTTTTCATTCTTTCATCATTTGTAGGCCCACTAAATACCTTATTTGCAGTAGAAAAAACAACCAAAAAATCAATACCCCATTTGTTAAAAAAAAATCATATACTAGATTTAGGTATGCAAAAACCATGGAAAAAACCCCTAATGGATTGCTCTAATGATGTAAGAACAATTTTGTTTGATAAAAAAAATAGTACAATATTTGTAATATATTTTACAATTGTACCATTATAGAAATACAGACAAAAAATATTAATATCATAATGACCTAAATCATTTTAAAACATAATTAAAATATTGAGTCTTGTTCTAAATAATCAATAGAATATTAATTAAAAAAAATGGGAAAGAAACTTAACGTATATTTGTTTATAAAAAATGCAAGATAATGTTTTTCATGATTCCTTATTTGTAATCTTTGATGCTCAACTTTGAATTCTATGCATATAGTCTGGCTAATTAATTGACCAAAGTTCATGTTAAATTTTATATTGTATTTTTTAATACACTCTAACATATTCATAGTATATGCTTAACAATTATGTCAACTCTGATTGGGATATGATGATGTTCGAGCCTAAGACAATTCTTATGGAAATCAATGAGTTAGTTAAGAATAATAAATAGTTAACGTAATATTTCGTTACTAAAGTTTACACTGACGGAATGCTGGGGTATTTAAGACCAGTAAATGATATAATAGAGTGTAAAGTATGAAAAATAATAAAAAATAAAATAATAAAATCAAAATAATATAAACCATTAATTTCAACAAACAATTGAATTAACATCTTTTAGATCTCATTATATACCTAAATTTATTGGCGCTTATTAAATTTATTTAAAATAATAAATTATAGGCTTATTAATACCGTAAAATGAACATTCAAAAATTAAACTTAGAGCATACTAAAAATCAAATTTTGATATATTAAAAATGAAAATGTATGTCATTAGTTCAGTTTACAATGTGAACCATTCTTCGTGGTATAACAATTGGTAGATATATGATGTGACATAAAAGTAACATAATTCAAGTGTGATGTACGTACTGTTTGGTGTATTCATACTCTCTTCCCCTTATATTTTTTTCTAAAACAAATAATAATACAACTTCACAAAACATATATGATCGTAACATATCGTTATCCTTATTTAATTAGGATTAGTTACACTTTTGACCCCTAAAATAGATAGGTACAACCAAATTATAAGTCCTTTAACTATATATAGGGGCAAGCCAATTTTAGTCTCATCAATTATGCACCAAAATCTCAATTTGGGAATCTAAAGTGATAGATCAAACTACATTAAATATAATGGCCATATTTGCATGTGTGTTCAATTTCGTTCTATGCCACTCCTCTTCTTCTACTTTTTTTTTTTTTTTTTTTAATCAGTGACGAGGACATATGCAAAATTAATTGAGTAACATTGATATACTTCACATCAACTTTGAAAGAGATTGGATGTACTACTATGATCATTCTTCTCAAATCTCAACTTTGAGTATAAATCATCGATACTTTAATATTCGTTTGGAAAGCAGAAAAATGACTTCTGAAAAATATTTTTAAAATATTATTCTTTCCCGTGTTTGGCTGTACAGGAGAAAGCTGTCTTTGTGTGTTTGATTCATTTTCTAAAAAATGAGTAGATTTGTATAATTAAACATTTTAAATATTTTATTTAGTATATAAAATATTTATAATAATATTAAAAATAATATTATTTATCAAAAAAATTCAAAAAAAAAAACTTGTTTCCAGCGAAAACAGGGATTTCTAAAATTTGGCGGAAGTCATTTTCTACCAAAATGACTAGATTTTCTCTAGCCAATGGAACATATTTTCCATTGATTGGATTTTCCAATTACATCCAAACACTAAAAACCCGAAAATTGATTTTCAAATATCATTTTCTGGGTTTTCAAACACAGCCTTAATTAAGAGTATATGGTAGACATTTCCCACCACACATCGATCTCTTGTGAAGTCAATGGGATCATATTTGACATTGACTTTGGGTATCAACAGGCATCATGAAGAAGCAGTATTGTGTAGGGGTTGATTCGTCAAAAGATATTTATGTTAAAACGGAAAGTCTGTGACTCCCCGAGTGTCGGTCTCGAAGGAGGGACGTGGAGGTGTGTCAAACATTCGGGAGTTTACTTGATTGGATCATGCATATGATTCGAGTGTGGTGAAGGATGATTTGTGAGTGAGAGTAGTTCATTGATTGGTTTGAGTGCAAGAGAAGAGTAAAGTAAAAGTGATTTTGGAAATATGTAAAAGGGGTAGGGATTGGATAGTGTTCATGAATATTGTATAGTGGAGTGTCTAAGGTCATGGATTAGGATTGCTAGGATATTGTCTATTCAAGAGTGTGTTGTCTTAGTCCTTTTCCACCTTGTGTACTAAGGCTTCTTTGACTTAGGAGTGCCTTCAAGCATCCAAAGTTCTAAGAGGAATTTTATCAAACACTTAAGCTACACACTATCCTACTATTCTTAAGAAGTCCATAGGAACTTTGATTGTGTAAAGCTTCAAATCCTAACTCTAATCAAAGACATGAAAGAGTCAAGAGCTCAATCTCTCATCTAGATTGGCCAAATCCAAATAAGATCTCATCAAAACAACAATCAAAAGACAAGAATAGATAATCCATCAACACAAACTCATAGATCCAAGATATAGAGATAAGATCATCACACAAACAATATTCAATCACACAATCCAAATCCCTAGACTAAATTAGCTACTCATGATATGAAATGCAAGCAAAAGCTAATTTAATCCAAGAACAAGATAGCTAAAGTCATAGAAATGAAATAGAGATCACCTAGAGAGAAGAAGATCTTCAATCCAAGCTTGTTGTCTTCTACAATGGAGATTGATCTAATCTAAAAAACTAAGAAAAATGGAGAAAGCTCTCCAAAGGAAAAACTAAGAAAAGGAAAACTAAATTTCTGCAATCCTCCTGTGAAAGTTCATCAAAGGGGTTTAAATAGTCTCCGAAATGACAACCCTAGCTGAAATTCGCGCATCACCATCTCCACGCCTCTCACACGCGTGTGAGCGTGCGTGGGAAGCTTCTGGAAAGTTTTCACTCTTGCTCACACGCATGTGGCCTTCCAGTTTGGTCCTCCGGGGCTCCGCTCTTGCCTGGTTTGCTCTTTAAGCTCAACTTTTGATCATATTTGCTCCCGGGGCTCCTGTTTTACTTCTTTTAAGCTAAAAGTAGCTTCCGTGCATCAGTTAGTGATTTTCAAGCATTTACGCACATAATTTACCAAATAAGGATGCTATAGACGCGATAAAACACCCTAAAATGTGCCTGAAATAAGGTATCTCGGAGTCTTATCACATCATATATATCATTGAAAAATGGTGTTGACTGTTACAAAAGTACAATGAAATAAAGTTGCGCTTTCATTATTACATATACCTTTTGACACTACAGCGATAAACATTTGATTTAAATTGAAAAGTGAAAACATAAAACTATCAGGTGTTAAGAAAGAGATTGCTAGCAAAAAGTTGCTATTAGATCAAGCAACGAAAGCTTAACTTTATTTCTCTAGCGCTAGAGAAATAAAGTTGCATCTTCGTTGCTTGGTCTTGATATTGACTCAGCTTAGACGAGTTGATGAGTTAATTAATTCCTTTATTATTAATGATGTTGCCATTTAACTAACGAATCGTGCATTCCATGTGCCAACTGCCAACAACGTCAATAACCAACTTCAAAATGCAGGCATAATATAATTAATTAACAAATGATCAAAGATAAAAAGGACTTCAATTCCTTTAATTTGCTCCATTATTGGAAATGCCTTGTTTTTATATCATTTTGCCATAGCTTTTCAGCTGTTGTTGGATTATCCACTAAATTAATTATTCCGTTAAATTAAGCCTTAATTAACTCTTTTTTCTTGCATAGTCATCCATGCATATGTTGGCTAGTAGTGGTTTTGTGAAACTCATCACCAAATCAATAATCTTTCTTCCCAACCAAATCAATGAACTTGTTTATTCCTAGTAACTAAGGCATACAAAATATTATTTGTACTAAAATTTTGTTTATTTTGTGAGTGACGGAATTAATTAATTCGAGAGTCTAAATTAACTGATACCAATAATTAAAGGAATAAAACAAGTTAAGGTAACTATGTAAGATAATGTATTGACCTTGGAGGAAAATAAGCCTTGTATTAAGATGATTTGCAAGAAGATTACAAGTTGTGTAATGTCAAGACAAGACGAAGATGATTTGCTTAGACAGAGAATGACCTCTTTTATACTAAAGTCTCCCCTGTAACCGCCCAGCACAAATTGGGCGGGTGGTTACGGGGATGTGGTCTACCGGCACCCCAACTCTAAGGCTGGACCTAGGCAGCTTGAGGCCAAGCTCCAAGCTCGGCACGGGGCCTTGGGCGCAAGGCTGCGACCGCTAAGGTCGGCCTCGAGACATCAATGTCAACCTCGGAGGCGGACTTTGATATCCCGAGGCTAGCCCAGGTTGACTTGCTCCGTTGCCTTAGGTCGGTTTGTCCCAGATCCGTTCCCAATATATCCATCAATGACTCGTATGTTTTTATTGGTTTTTTTTTTTGGAGCTTGTGAGCTTTGGATACTGGCTAGTTTACTTATTGTACGTGGCTCTTTGCTGCTAGATGGGCCACAATGAGAGCTTTACAAAACGAACACATTCAGATAGTGATTGTGGACTTTCTCACAAATCAAAGTGTTGTATACCTAGTTTGATTCTTAATTTTTTAAAAAAAGTTGTTTCGAAGAATGTGATGTGTGGTAAGTTGTACATTCATTAGTTGTTTATGAATGGTATTAAATTAGCAAGTCCAACCTGAGCTAATGTTATTAAGTCATATCGTTTCAACCGAAATTTGGTGCAAAAAGATTATACATTTGGGAAAGTAACATTATATTATCCTTAAAACATATATTCAATATATAGCAAGGTGGAAAAACGGTATTTGCCATTTAGAGGTGCACGTACTCATCCGGTCTAAAGTGCCAAATTGAGATTAGGTGAAACAATTTTTTTTTAGTATATAGATAACTATAATTAAAGTAAAAGTGTACAACTATATATTTCAACTAATAATTATGTAACAAATTAAATGGAAATATATTTACAATAGTTCTTCATGAAACTTTTATATGAAAGGTCCTAATCGTAAAATTGATTTTTTTTAAAAGAAAAAGAGGTACAAATTTGACATTATCGTAAGTATTAGTGTACAATTAGTCAACTATAACATTTTTTAAAACAAGAGCAGTAAGCTAAGGGTTCTTATATAAGTTTGGTGTTCAAACTTATAAAATTAAACTTCTCATCGGTTCTTTAAATAAAAATCTAACTTGTAACTTTAATTTTTTTTTTGGATAGGTGTAACTTCAATTCTTGTAATACATGCATGGGTGCAACAAATTTTATTTTTTTTTAAATAACATTTTTTTTTGCCTCTGAGTTATATCTTTAGTGCACTGTAGATTCAATTCTTTAGTAATTTGATGTGTAAATTTTGTCGATCACTTTTTTTTTTCTTTCAAAAGCAACATTTCTAGTCCTTCACATTTGGATTCCTATCAGCGCGCCTAGTGAAAATTTTGATGAAAACTCTAAATTTGAGAAGTTAATTTTGTCATTTAAGTATCAATCTTTTTCAATCTCATGTATCCCTCATTAATTACTTGATCCAGTCATTAATTTTCACCTCAAGGACAACTTAAATTTGTCCAATGATGTTCTCAAAAAAAAAATTTGTCCAATGATGATATGGTAAAATATAACAAGTTGCTTATCCAAGACTTGCGGTCCCTTTAATTGAAAATGACATGAATCAAATAAGGAATATGTAAAAGAAAATATTAACCCAATGGGGTAGCTCATGTGGCAAGTGAGCTATCTTTGTGGGGAAGGATTTTGGGAGAACCCGGGTTCAATTACTACAAGTCTACAAGTGACGATTCCCCCTGGGTGTGCCTCCTAGAGTGAACGTGGGTGTACCTGGACTGTTAAACGGCTAGATTCCCCCTGGGTGTGCCTCCCAGAGTGAACATGGGTGCACCTGAACTGTTAAACGGCCAGAGAAAGATCTCGTGAATTTACCAAAGAAAATGTTAATGCTTAACCGCCACTTTACACTTTTCTTTTTCAACTTATTAATGCTTAATCGCAAATTTACAACCAAAGACCTTGTGGTCTAGTGTCACCCGGTGTCTTGGAAAACACTCCCACATGGATGATAGGAGTGGGTTCAAGCCTTAGTGGAGGTAACTGTTGACTCTACTTTGTGCTTCAGTAGATTGATAAAGTAGCTATGTAAAAAAAAATTGCAATTTTACACTTTTTTTTAAAACCGCAATTTTACACTTTTTTTAGCACTAATTGTATAAAGTCAATACTTCCACTAAAATTCAAACTTATGACTTTTCATTTAGGAGAGTCACAATTATGTCACTCGATTACAAATTAAATTTACACTTAAAAGCAAAAAGCACTATTTAGAATCCACTTGGTGCAAGCCCTAGCAAAGGCATTGGCTATCGATCAATTCAACGTTGTAGAAAGTAGTCAACTAACTGTCTCTGAAATAGATGCCACGGTCGTAGAAACAAACCCACTTGCCATGGCTATATTATTGTAGTACAATCGACCAAAGATACTTCTATTCACAAACATGAAACATATGAATAAGTTTGCAACAAATAATTTGAATGTTCACCAATTATTTTAGAGGCATAAGGTGGTAAAAATTTGTCATTTTGTGAACATCAAATTATTTGTTGCGGTTATTTTGATAGGGGTGTTTTATGTTTAAAAGTTGGTATGTGAGTAGTTATTTTGAGATAGTATTTTAAGTATAGTCAATCAATAATTTAGATCAGGTGAGAGTTATATTGATTCTCTTAAGTGGGAAGATGAATTCGCATATTTATATATACTCAAAATGGTAAATAGGTGTTGGGCGAATCAGGGCCTAAATTGTTACCATATAATGCCTTGGAAACTTAAGGGTTCCTCCCCAAAGTTTGCCAAAGGAGGGTGAGTCAGGGCCTAAGATCATGCCGTAAGGCGGTATTCAGTGTATAGTCTCTAGTAACTTGGAATCCGGTCAAACGCTCCCAAGCTCAGGTGTAATATGAATGGAAGTTAAAATTCCCTTTTCAAGGCATTAAATGCGCCTTATATAGAGGACTGGAGAGACACATGTCGGGAGTTCGGCATGTTAGTCATATGTCTCATGCACGGGGCCTGAAGGCATCTCTGAAACGTTCACGTGCAACGTCGTTCTTGACATTTTTATTATTATGATGTGATTGGGCGGAACAATATAGTTGTGAACTCTATGTTCGGGATACCCGATATGAGCATGTAAGCTCGGGAAACTAATCCCGAGTGCGGGACATAAGGCATAATGACGAATAACTCCGTAAAGATTGTCTTTTTGGCTATTTTCGGGTCAGAATAGACTCAGTGCCATTGATTGTACTTGAGAAATGGACCTCTCAGTCCTAGGCATATATACTGAGCACATACATGGACATACACCTAGAGGATATCAAGTAGCCCTTCGTCCATGCCCCGAGGGTTAATTCATATAAATAACTTAGGTTTAATTATTATGGATAACATTTAATTTTAAATATATATATATAATCAAATGCTTACTATTACATTAAAAGTTATAGCTAATAACAAATGCATTACTTTATTTTCATATATATAGTTGTATGTGTAACTAACAATCACCGCCACATTTTGATAACAATATGTTAGACTCGACTCTCAAGTTTCCACCTAACCCCAACAAATACAATTTACATTTTGTATATATACATGTGAATGTATGTAGGTGAAGTAAAGCTAGGAATAGAAAAACATAGATACGTACTAAAAGGAATAAAAGGTAGGATTCATAAAAAAACAAGAAGCAACGTGAAAATGGGCACGATGAATGAGCAATGGTACACCAAATGTTGTAGTCGCATGCTGATTTGTTGCTGTCAGACCAATCACATGATTTCAAGGTTGCCCTTTGGCTTCTGGTCTATGGAATTGTCAATTTTATTAACAAGTGGGTGATCGTTACACTTTTCAAACTTTTTTTCAATGTCATATATAATAATAATAATAATAATAATAATAATAATAATAATAATAATAATAATAATAATAATAATAATAATTCAGCTCTTCCTATGGTGTGGAACAATGCAAACCATGCAGCCTTACAGTCTTCAATCAGTTTTTTTTATTCGCTGTAAACACTTTTCAAACTTTTTTCAATGTCATAATAATTATAATTTCTAATAGGTTAAAGCCCACATTCAATTTGCGAAAAAGTTCACATCCGTTATTCGAAGGTGCATTCTGAGTAAAGAATGCATTGGGACCTTAATTGGCAAAAGATAACAAGGACGTAAACATCCTAAGTTGTCCATTGCATATAGCTGATTGGCTCAAACTGAAAAGATCAATAGGTAGCTTTCACACGAAATTGAACTTATTAGAATCTTATGGTTACCAAACCAATTGTCTGTAAGCTAATAGCTATTATATATGTGGAGCCTAATTATGTTGTCTAATATAATATTAGACAATTTATACCCGTTGTATTAGTTATCATTATACACTTTAGCTTATCCTTTTGTAACTCTAGTCTAGTACCTTTCTCTTAAACATCTATAAAATATACGATACTCACAGTAAATTCAAGTGATGAATGTAACTTTCACACCGAGGTTGGGTGTGTTGGACGATGGTGGGAGGATCAACTCTAGCATCTTGACATCGAGGTGGATTTGAAAGGTATGTAACGCTAACTCTACTGCTATGTAGTATAAGAAAAATGAAGATGAGCATTCAATTCGCTAGTAGTTATAACTTTTTCAACGTAACTATTCTCAAATTATATATATATATATATATATATATATATATATATATATATATATATAGGGTCATAATCAGATGTGGTCGCCCTTAACGTGCGGCAGTGCGGCCGCACCACTATGTATACAAATATACACCACTCAATGTTAGTAAATGCACCATTAGGGGCAGGGGAATTGTGGTGCATTGTTTTGGGTGTGTGGTGTGTTTTTTTGGTGTTTTTGTGTATTTTTATTGTAGTGCGTTTTCTAACATTGAGTGGTGCATTTTCTAACATTGAGTGGTGTGAACCGCACTGACTGCACGGGAAGACGCGACTACATTTAAACAGATTTCTATATATGAAAGTTGTTCTTGAATTGATAAGACTGCAATTCAATTCGTAACTTTAAAGTTGAAAGTCTCCCGGACTCCCTCCCTCTTGGCCACTAGATAGACTAAGAGAAGACCCTTGTCTATTCATAGTTTGGCATGGAATGAGTCATCAGTTTCTTCATGAAAAAGTTCACTGCAAGTTGATGAGTTCTTATATATAATAAATGCTTTAATTTTTACTAATAATTTTGTCCTTGATTAAAAACCAAAAACTTTGACTCACTATTGTCTTCAAGAAAAGCAAACACATATATATACAATAATAGAGCACAAGACAATAGGTACAATATAATGAAAGCTTTCATTATCACAGTCTTTTCTACCATCAAGGAGCTCAATTGATATTGAAAGAAGATAGTGGTGTTGATAATGGAATTGAAGATGGGGTTTTGTCTCACTAGTGAGGAAAGCCATGTTCTCTTCAATAAAAATTCTTGTATAGTCTAGAGTGACAAGTGAGATATGTAAACCATTTTCTCTTTATCCCATTTTTGTTCACTATTTAATTGTTAAATCATATGAATAAAAATTATAAAATTTTCTTTTATATATATCACTTTTGATTTTAATAGTTAAAATCACCTATGATATAGAGATACTAGTCAATCAACATTATAAATTTTTCTTATATATATATATATATATATATATATATATAATACATGTAGTTATCTAAGGTACTATTAGAGATCAATCCTTATACCATGGACCGCGGTCCACAATGCATTGTGGACCAAGGGCACAAAACGACATCGTTTCAATAAGTGGGAGAAACAACTCCCGTAAATCTCTGTGATTGATATTACAGTTCATCTCAAATGATACTACAGTTGTATTGAACTGATACTTGTACTGCAGTTGTGTTGACTGATACTACAATTGTGTTGAACTGATACTGCAATTGTGCTGAACTGATATTGCAGTTGTGTTGAACTGATACTGCAGTTGGGGACTGCAGTTGCACGGAACGGAGGCCATTTCATCCGTTTGTTTTCATTAATCAAAACAACGTTGTTTTGTCACTTGGTCTACAATACTTGGTGGACCGCGGTCCACGATAAAATTTGCGATTAGAGATAGTATATTACCAATAGTACAATAATTAATTTTAATGGCGGAAAAGTAGTGTTGGCAAAAATCATATTTGTGACCTTCTGATACGAAAATTATGCTCTAACCACCCATGACTTTTTGGTACACCATTTTTAGTATAAGAATTGACAGTGGTTGTTTTCATCAAAATCCACTTGGAATAATACAAGGCATGTTAGGAAAAGTTTAAGCCACTAATTTCACCACACATAACAAATTGCCACAAAGTCAACCCTTGTTCTAGTTACAACCTTATCCCCAGCCATTGAGGTTCTTTCCACTCTATTAACATAATCCATCCAATTAAAGTAAATTTGGTTCACCTTAATCAATGTCATTTAGTAATGTTTTATTTCTTTTTATCAACTACATAATGTCAATGGAAATTAGTAGATCACATTAGACAACCACTTTCGAAACAATTCTAATACTGCCACGCCCCATCCCATTTCTTTAAATATTACTTTGATTTACGCAAAAAAAGTCACAAGTGCTTGAAATTGTTTTCTGGGTAAAACTCACATTATGATCAGCCTAGACTATCCATAGATGATCAACTCAAAAAAGGAGTTAAACTTAGAATCTTATGGTTACAAAGTCAATAATTATCCGGCTAAGTTGGTTGGGGTCATTGCCCGACGCCTTCTTTAAATATTATTGTCAGGTCGATTCTTACTAAAATATCTTGATTTATTGATGTATGAATGTAGTATCGTTATTAATTTTTCTATATATGGAGAGCATATATATAGTCTCACTTAATTCACAAGTTATGTGAAAAATTGTACTAGCAAATTTTTGGAGTAGTAATTTTTAGTGATCCCTTTTTAATTTGGTGTAACTTGATCTATACTTATCCTAATATATATAAACAAAACTCTCCTTTCATACTGGATTAGATTATGATCAGATAAATAATTTTGTTAGCCTTGTTATCTTACTTAAATAACAGTTCACTACTTGTAATGAGTGAACATTTAGCAATATTTTTTACTTGAAGTAATGATCAAGTATAACATTGCAATTATAATTTCTATTTTTTGTATATATATATATATATATATATATATAATTGCTGATTGTCCTGGCCTCTATTTCTTTTATTGTTGCATTCTTTTTCCTCATATTTGTTTATTTTTGGTAAAAACAAGTGCACTATGTCGGACTTCATTGCTTACACAATCTGCACACAAGATTAAATAATTAATTAATTAAGCACTTTTCGGTAATTAACTAAAGGAGTGGGTTTATCTCCCATTTCAATATGGATATTGGATCATAGGCATTGAAAACGACGCCATTTTCATTTTTCTAAATAATCCACTTAATAAACAATATTTTCTAACAAAATAATTAATTAATTAAATTCAATCCTTACTTGGACCTGCATGCCTTCATGTCATCCCTTACGCACATAGCTATGCTCTAAATCCTAATTACTATATATGTATATAATATTAAGAAGTTTCCACCTAGAAGTCAACTAATGAATACTATAAGTTTCTTATAATTAATTTTTTTTTAAGATGATAAGTACAATAATATAATTACAAGTTCTTTGCATCAACTTCGATAAAACAAGAATCTTAATCAGGTCTTGGATTCACCGTTCTATCAACGTGAATAAGATTAGTCTCAATGTGTGATCCTAATTAACTAGTTGAAGAAATCTATAATCAGAAGAAAAAAAAAAAAAANAAAAAAAAAAAAAAAAAAGAAAGAGATAGAAAATCATTCCCTATATAATACTTAGGAGGTATTTGGTTCAGACTACCTCTCATAATCCCAACAATACAAGTATCAAATTTTAATGCATCATTATTTGGTTCTCGAGAACATGAAACCTCCTTAGATAATGTAAGATTAGAATTGTCGAAACGGGCTGACGGGGCAGGGTCCCGTCATCCCGTCAAACACACACTGCCAAAGCCTCCCATTTTGATAGAGGCGGGCTAAAAAGCTCACCAAAATACGAGCCATAAAATTCAAAGTCCGCCATACCTTTTTGACGGGACGAGACAAGCTAGCTCGACGATTTAAACTCGTTATGACAGCTCTATATAAGATTCTCAGGAATAATTGCTACTTTAATTTTTGTCATTTTCCTGCTAAACTCATTCCTCGTAAGTTTTTAAGTAATATGAAATTTACAAAAATATAGCATTATCTAAAAGTATTCCCTCTTAAGGGCCTTTTTCCTTTGTTTTTGTTTCTTATTCTTATTTTTTGGTTTTCTTTTTGTAGGACGAATTTTTATTATTTCTTTTTCAGTGATGCAGGGAAATGAAATATCAATGTTAGATATTTTGGTACAAAAAATGACAATAACAACAGATCATACAATAAGGTACGTAAGAAGATATCCCAAATCAGTTAACAGCTGTTTGGCTCTTAGTTAAATTAGGACAGATCATCGGATGAACTTTTGGTTACTTTAAGATAGCAATAACAATATTCATCAGGTGTTCCACGTATTAGGTTCACCATAGTTATTGGGATTTCAAAAAGTTTACTAGTTTGATCAATTTGATGAGAAATTATGATGGACAAAATTTTTTAAAGGTTAATTTTAGATATTTTTCCTTTCACGAAGTAGACTCGTCATCATTATTATTGGGATTTTAAAAATTCTATTTGTTTCAATTTGACGACAAATTATGATGCACGAAAACTCTTAACGATTAGTATTTTTATGTTGTTAATATGTTTCCTTCCACAAATTAGGTTCACCATTATCATCATTGGGATTTCAAAGATTTTACTAGTTTCAATTTGGTGACAAACTATGATGCAGGAAAACGTTCAAGAGTTAGTATCTTTACGTTTCAGAAACATTTCTTTTCACAAATTTATGTAAACTAGGTAAAATGTTTTAAGGTTGTTTCCCTAATTTTTTTTTAAATAAAATTAAAAATGTGTTCTCTAAGAAGAAATTAACTAGGAAACGATTAATATTTATAATTATGTACATTTAAAGAAAAATATTTACAAAATTAAATACACATTTGTATTTCTTACATTTGTACATTTTTCTCGTATTTCATATCTTGCATTTCACATTTCCTGGTTCCTTGCACTTTAGGTGACAAATGCATAGCATATTTTTCATATAATTCTCGAGATTTGAAATAATTACAACAATCATATGGATTACCTTAAATTAATATTGTGGGGTTGAGAATCAAACTTATGACATCCTAATTTAGAGTATTTAATATTCTAATATCAATGATATTTGACCACAAACTTTTGAAAGAATCTCATTTGATCAATAAAATTGATGGAACAAATTGATATGGGCTACGTATGAATCAATAAGTTCGCAATAGGATAAGTTGTAAAATAGTATTAGAGTGTGTGTGTGTGTGTGTGTGTATATATATATATATATATTTATTTATTTATTTATTTATTTATTTATTTATTTATTTATTTATTTATTGTGATAATGTTTTGTAGATTAATGCTAGAATATTACAATGCAAGTAATATTTGTAGGATAATAAAATATATTTGTCTAGGCTAAGACAATATAATGGTCATTTATAGAATGAATTATTACAACAGACTTCCTAAATACTCGGCGGGTTGCGGGAATGTGTCAAGGCCCACGGGCCGGACCGTACGACTTAGTGAAAGAGAATCATTCTAGCCCAGAAGACGGGCTGCGAGACGGGAATGGCTAGCTGCTCAGGCCGACTCTAGACGTCGGTACCGGATCACTTATCTTGAACCGGATCATCTATCTTGGTTCGGATCACTCATATTGATCCGGACCACCCATCTTGGGCCGAGTTGCTTATTTTGGACCCCGAGTCCTCATTCTTGCATCGTTTCTGATATCTCCAACAAACATTAACTCATAAATCTTGCTCTAAGACGACTTTCGTTCCGTACATATGAGAAGTTAATTAAAGGGATGCTATCTATACTTATCACATACATAACTTTCATCACTCTTTTCCCAAAGGTCACTTGAAAACATTTGATGTGATTGGTAGCAAACAGACACCAGCTAGAAAGCAAAACACAGGGAAGAATCAAGAAACCATCTTTCTTCTATTGCATCATAGCCATAGGCAGCCAACAATGGATCGATAATGTTTGATGGATGTGCTCGTCCAATGTTGTCTCAACCTTTCCTAATTGAATACTTTAGAATTTTTTTTTTCAATGGATATATAGCATGAGGATAGGGGACCTCTGGCTATCTAGCAACAACATTGATGCAAACATTCTTTTTGTGCGAATAAGAATTCTTTAATGTAAAATGTTGTTGTCTTATGTGACATGCATTTATTGTTGGGCGGCGGTGCATTGACAACTATTGGTATAGTGAACGGGAAGAAAGGATATCGTTTTACTATTTATTCCTTATATTTATAAATAATGATATTTATTTTGTTCTTATTTTCAATGTATTAAGAAAATGAAAATATAACTTGGTATAAAGTTGACAAGTTCAAAAATAGTGATGAAAGAACATAAAATTAAAGTGTTATTCAAAGAAAAGAAATAAGAAATGTTAATGCACCCTCTCTCTCTCATATATATATATAACTTTTTTTATAAATTTAAAAATTAAAAAGTATTACATGTCTCACATGAGATATTTTTAAGGATTACTCTTTTTCTATAGAATGTGGCATGTGCCATGGATTTAGCTTTATATATGACAAATAAATTTTTTTATATTTTGCTATTACCCAAAAAAATATTAAATACTTTGAATAATTAGAAAATAGAAATAATGATAGAGAATTTTAAAACTACACATTTTTCACCTTTAAATATTCAAACTTATAAAAATCAAATTAAAATAAAAATAAATTTATTCTTCTTTTGTTCCTTGTCACTTTCGAAATTCACTCTAAAGTACTATTTTTGTTACATTTGATGTATAATTTTTTTGGGGTCACATTTAGTCATTCTAACAAAATTTAGATTAAAAATAGTAAAAATATAATGTATAATATATTTCTAATTCAAAACAATATATTTTCATCCTCAAAAAGTGGGCGTGTTCGAATTGGTAGGCTTGATCTGGACTGAAATTGTGATGTATTCTATTGTTTTCTACGAAAGATTTAGTCATGAGAAATAATTGATCTGGACTGAAATTATGATGTATTCTATTATTTTCTACGAAAGATTTAGTCATGAGAAATAAATGTGACAGAGAAAAAATGAAAGTTATGTATCAAATAGGACAAAGGTAATACTTACAAACCAAATAGGAAAGTGGTTTAATTATATTGTGATAAACCAAATATGAAAGTTTTATACTATGTGCTTTATTTGGAGCACCATTGTATACACATAGGAATTGAGAATGCAACATAAAATATAAAATTTAATTAGCTCTGCTTCATAGTATACATAAAACTTGTAATTAATGTATAGATTGATTTGAGTAAGACTTTTTGGACTATATGCATGTGTATGACACATCCAAAATAAAGAGTACACAACAAATATTCATTGGGTAATTGAATGTATGTCGTGTGTCAGGTAAGTTATCAGACTTGCCTTCTCCAATAGTTAGAAATTTGGTGTAGTTTTTGAGGAGATTTTATAAGTGTGATTAGGAAAAAGAAAATGAAGTGGAAGGAAAAAAATATATATACAAAAAAAAAAAGCTGACAAAAGAAAAATTAAAAAAAAAATAGTGTTACGCGCCCAGGCGGGCACGTGCACTGCACGCGCTTGCCTGGACGCGAATCTGCGCCCCACGCACATGGGGCGCAATTATGCTCACATTTGGTGGGCCCCATTTTGAGCTGACAAAATTCTCTCCTTGGAGAGTTGGAGGAGAAAGAACTTACCTTATTTCCACTACCCCATTTGTTAACAAAATTGTTTATAAGATTTTATTTCTTAAACTTTGTGCCAAGACCTACTATTGGGAGGGCCTAATAAGCTGATTTTTTTTCTTCTAATAAAGTTATAGGCATTTGAAATGAAGAAATATATTATATAGAATCAAGCAATTCTTATTACGCCAAGAGTTATAACTAGTAGCAAATATGTAACTTTATATCTTTATATTTGCATAACAATCAGTGTCACGTTTCAATGACATGATACTAGACTCAGCCCTTCCAACATAAAATTTCTAACATATCAATCAGTATCAATATGTACTAATTCTTTGTATTGGATATAATTAACTACAGAATATTACGGGAACAAGTGTTGACTATATATGGTACAACTCAAATAGTATATACGGTTGTACCAAGTACAAGTCAATACCTTACAAATTATCAATCGTAGCGACTTTAGTCGGCTCGAGAACTTAATAACATATATACGTGACATTTTTGCTTTTTTTAAAATACAATTACAGTACAATTTAAGTAAATAAACAACATTATAAAATATAAATTAAACTCTAAAGAAACATGGACAAAATATATATACCTCTTGTGAGATCGATGAGCTTTAAACCCTTGAGTTAGAGTTTAACCATGGCCTTTAATCATAGCCAACCAAAGGCATATTTGTGTTTATATTTTTTTTTAAACAAAACAAAACAAAACAAAATCAGTCGTAGGATGCAAATTTCTTGATATGAGATGCAAATATCTCTCGTAATCGTTTAATGAAACATCATTAAATTTCAACGAAATCATTTTTTCAATTGTAATTTAATAATTTTACCAAATGATAGGATAATTTACAGAATTCTCTTCTTAGCTAGTGACCTACTGGGCCTAGTAGCCGACCACCCACTAAACAGCAGGACATGTCTCAACAAATTCAAACAGATTGAAACGATATAAGATATGTATAAAAGTTTTATTGATGTGATAAAGATTTAACTTTCTCAAAACTTATGGGTGTCTTTAGGGGGGTGGGGGGGGTGGGGGCAGGGTTTTTATGTGGAAGAATTATATATGGTAGAAGAGGAATGGAAAAGGGCCACATGGTGATGGGGGGTTTTGATAGAGGCAAATACGCAGTCACATAGCAATCATCTCTTCTACAAGAGTGTTTTGAATAACTCTCGCAGCTCCACATACATGTGGGGATAGAGTCTCTCACTGGTCCCTAATCCATGCCCCCTCCCCCTTCTATGGCGGTCCATTCATGTCGGAGCCATTTCATTTTTTTTATGATTAATATGTTTATTTCTGTGATTTGACACCAAATGAATTGAAGTAACAACTAAAAGCTAGCTAACTTAGATGAATTGGTTTGTTGTGCATGTGAAGATAAAATTATGTGTTAGGGGTGAAATGGAAAGTGCAATACATTAATTATAAAGCAAATTGCCATTTTGGTTCACTGGCTATAAGAGTTCTGTTAATTGCAGTTCGCGACTTTCAAAACTGTTAATTGCATACTATGAGCCTATGACTATTCAATTTTTATCAATTTTGGTCACTCCGGCCAAATGTCGCCGAAAGTTAAAATAATGAGGGTATTTTAGTCATTTCACATCTTTCTCTTCTTCTCCGGCGAACCAATTTTTCCTCCTTCTTCTCCTGTGGACCAGGCAGCCATGGATACCTGTACAGAGCTTAAATTTGTGTACAGGCAATCTGGTCTCTCTTCTTCTCCGGCCACGGCGTCATGCTCAGCTTGTTCAGAGGAGGAGCAAAGCGAGAGGAGAGCTCCGGCGGTGTACTCTGTTGCTCAGTCTGAGATCTTGAGGTTGATTTTGACGAGGAGCGAGACGGTGAGCGCGGAGTGACCAGCCTTGGTACAGAGAAACAGGGAAGAAGCAGTGAAGACACCACCATTGGCAGGAAGAAAAAAACCTAGGTTTGCATCGTCGCTTGGCCGGAGAAGAGGAAGAACAGATGGCTTCGCCAGAGACAAATCCATAGCTGCCTGGTCTGCCGAAGAAGAAGCAGAAAAAATTGGTTCGTCGGAGAAGAACAAGATGTGAAATTACTAAAATACCCTCATTATTTTAACTTCCGGCGACATTTGGCCGGCAATTTGGCTGGAGTGACCAAAATTGATAAAAATTGAATAGTCATGGTATGCAATTAACAGTTTTGAAAGTCGTGGACTGCAATTAACAGGACCCTATATCGATATCTTAAACAACTATTAACCGTTGGGGTTGGAAGACATTTTTTTTAATGGAACTGCCAATCATATAGTGATGGATAGTGCACTGGACCTCAGTCGGTCAGCTTTGATCTATGCTGATCGATCGGTCCTTTCCTTTAGGGATTGGTCAAAACACTGGCTTTCGGTTAGGGTACAAGATGGATGGTCCTTAAAGGATAGGAGACAATATAAATAAGGTGGAGTCCCGCAGCCAATAGGCTCAGTGCGCATGGGAGACCATTATTCAATAGGAACTCATTGCCTAATGTAATTCCATTTACCTATTCCCAGTACAAAAAGGCCGGTGTCCTAAGGTGAGAGAAATTAGAAGTTAGTTTCCCTTTCAAATACCTAGTCGATCTTCTTGTATAAATACCCCTCTCAAGGGGTAAAATATATCTGAATTTCCCTAATAAAGCACATTACAAATTTTCTCTAGATATTTTGTTAACAGTAGTGCTGATAAGCCATTGACTATTCAAAATTCATAAAACCAACACATACGGTGATACATCAAGCGAAAACTTCCATGCTAATGTGCCAATCTGCATTTGCTTAGAGTTAATTTTGTTTGAGTCTTAGACTAGCTATTGCATCAATTTGATGTTTAATCCTAATCTTTTAAAATTTTCACATTTTAGTCGTGTGTTTATCATTTGTTAGTTCTCTATTTGTTTTCTGTGAACTTATTGTCAACTATAAAGACAAAAGCTAAGTTGCAATATCTATCTCACTCTCAAGCCATTTAACTCATACCCAAAAAGTTATATTTCTAACATATCTTTTCGAAAAGAGAGAAAAACTACAAGTTTGTGTTAATAGTTGACGATAATTTTACTAGATGTAAATGGAGGGCTTAAAACAGAAAACATATACTCCGTATAAGATTTAATGTATGACAACTTTAAAATATGTGGACTAAAATTAGAATTAATTATTTTGCTTTTATATGTATATCACTAGTACAAGAAGTACAATATCAAATACAACGTATTACGCGCACACACATATATATTGTTTCACTCCCCTTGAATGGTTTGTCTATTCATATCAGAGCAAACTCTTTATAATTATCATTCATGTGTAATTTTATTTTTTTGGGATCAAATTTAGAGGGGTACCTCGAAAAAGGGGCAGCTAGCCACTTTCCCTCACACTTAGAACCCTTGTAATCGAAACACTATCATTTGTATGTAATTTGACACTACATATACTTTAACTATTCTAATTACTCTCCCGAATATAGTCTCAGTCAAAACATAAGACCAACAAAATAGCAATCCGACATTAGAAATTGCTTGTTTTCTGTGTCTCTGTTTCTGTGAGTAGCATTTAAATTTGGTCAATGTTAAATTAATTAGGCAACTAGGTCATGGTCATATGTATGTCATGGAAACAAGCAAGCCAAAGTAGGAAATAACAAATTGTTTTTTTAATTGAATATATATATTTTTAATTATCCTTCCCCACAAATGTCACACTGTTCTGTTAATGTTACTCCCAAGTGCCCTTTCCACCAATCCACCACGTGGTCTTCCTATTCATGTCTATTAATGTGGACCTCCCTCCTCATTTCTATTTCTTCCAAAACCAAATTCTTTTCCCTTTTTTTTTTTAAAAAAATAATTTATTATAATATTATATTATAGCGATTCAATCGACATCAATACAAATAATATCTAATCGGTTACATGTATTATTAACATCAGTGATAATAGTACTTAATACCTATAACTAAGTATTTTATATTTAACAATTCCCAATGGCTGGATAACTATAAGATTTTAAATTTGACTCTCCGTGAAAACTCCGCCTATTGGCATGTCGCAAAACTTCCTCCTCTTAAAGAGCACATCCTGGCCTGATAACAGTTGTAAACTTTTTTATAAATGCAGTTACTATCCGAATGTTTGCACGGATAAACCTTGCCATGTAGCTCTAGTTGTTAATGGACCACCGCAAGTAGGACATTGTGGTCTAGTGGCACCCGGTTGTACTTTTATATGGAAGAGGTGATTTCGAGCTTCAATAGGTTGAGAAAGTAAAAATAATAATGATAATAATAACGAAAGAGGCTAATAGACCGATTCCATTGAAAGTCGAACTTATAACTTTATAATTATTAAGTCAACAATCTGACCAACTTGGCTGGTTTACTTCAATATTGGGATTAAATATCTAATATACTATATGTAGAATTGGAGAAATGGTATATCTGAAATTAGTTAGGAATATCATACCAAATTCTATTTAAACCCCCACCTATTTGGCTATTTCCCTCTCCCTCCAAACAAGCCTTCCCTTCCATACTTCAACTTCCTCTTCTCCTCTCTCCCTTCACTTCCAGGTTTACTCAAATTCACAATAAAATTCCCAACTTTTTCTCCTTGCACACAAACATAAAACAACAAACAATGGCTGCTAGTAGAATCCAAATCTCTTCTCCATTTTCTTCTTCTTCTTTAAAAGTTGATTTGGGGTTCACTGCAAAAAAGTCCGTTTCCATGGCTAATAGGAGAGCTCAAATTCGGTGTGGTGCAGTAATCCACTCCCCATCAGTCCTCACTTTTCCTAAGAATCCTTTTCAGAAGGAATCTCCGCCGCCGCCGGCGGCGGATACTTCTCATACGCCGCCGCCGCCGCCGCACTGGAACGTTTTTCAGCGGGCGGCGTCGGCGGCGCTGAACGCGGTGGAGAGCGCGTTGGTGGCGGTGGAGAGGAAACAGCCGCTACCTAAAACGGCTGATCCGCGGGTCCAAATATCTGGGAACTTCGCCCCGGTCCCGGAGCAGGCGGTTCGGCATAACCTCCCGGTGGTTGGGACCGTTCCGGACTGCATTAACGGCGTTTACGTAAGAAACGGCGCTAACCCCCTCTTCGAGCCGGTAGCCGGGCACCACTTCTTCGACGGGGACGGCATGGTTCACGCCGTCACAATTAACGGCAATTCCGTCAGCTACGCGTGCCGGTTCACGGAGACGGAGCGGCTGGTTCAGGAAAAAGAATTGAACCGGCCGGTTTTCCCCAAAGCTATAGGCGAGCTCCACGGCCACTCCGGAATAGCTCGGCTCCTCCTCTTCTACGCCCGCGGCCTCTTCGGCCTCGTCGATCACAGCCGCGGCACCGGCGTGGCGAACGCCGGCCTCGTCTACTTCAACGGCCGATTACTCGCCATGTCGGAGGACGACCTCCCGTACCACGTCCGCATCAAACGCTCCGGCGACCTGGAAACCGTCGGGAGATTCGATTTCAACTCGGAGCTCCGAACCACAATGATCGCCCACCCGAAAATCGACCCGGTTTCCGGCGAGCTCTTCGCGTTAAGCTACGACGTCGTTCAGAAGCCTTATTTGAAATACTTCCACGTTTCCACGGCCGGGGACTTGTCCCCGGCCGTGGAAATCCCCCTCGACGTGCCCACCATGATGCACGATTTCGCGATCACCGAAAACTACGTCGTAATTCCCGACCAACAAGTGGTTTTTAAGCTTCAAGAAATGATCAAAGGCGGGTCCCCGGTGATATATGATAAAGAGAAGAAATCCCGGTTCGGGATTCTCAAGAAAAATGACGGAGATTCCAAGGATATTATCTGGGTCGACTCGCCGGAAACTTTCTGTTTCCATCTCTGGAACGCCTGGGAGGAGCCGGAAACCGACGAGGTCGTCGTGATCGGCTCATGCATGACCCCGCCGGACTCAATTTTCAACGAATGCGACGAGAATCTCAAGAGCGTCCTATCCGAAATCCGGCTGAATCTCCGAACCGGAGAATCAACCAAAACTCCCATCATCCAATCCACAGAACAACAGCTCAACTTAGAAGCCGGGATGGTGAACCGTAACCGCCTCGGCCGGAAAACGCGGTACGCGTATCTCGCAATCGCGGAGCCGTGGCCCAAAGTTTCCGGGTTCGCGAAAGTGGACCTGTTTACCGGGAAACTGGAGAAATATATTTATGGGGACGAGAAATACGGCGGGGAGCCGTTTTTTGTGCCGAGTTCCTCGGAGAAAGAAGACGACGGCTACATTCTCGCATTCGTCCACGACGAGAAGACATGCAAGTCGGAGCTACGAATCGTGAACGCCGTCAATTTGAAACTCGAAGCCACCGTCAAGCTCCCTTCAAGAGTTCCATATGGCTTCCATGGAACTTTTATCAGCTCAAACGACTTAGAATGTCAAGCATAGCTCGATCCAACCTAGAGAGTTATGAGTAGGCCTCACCCGCCTAACAAATACGATAATCTTCAGCTATTTTGTTAGGTCGAGGTGTTGGAGAGTTACCGGTGAGTTTTACCCACCAAACAGACAGTTAAGACACTGTAATTTAACTCAGAGTTATCTTGTCGGGCTGAGCGTGGGGTATGGGGTGGTAATAAATTAGGGTGCGATTCAGTGTGACAGTGTACATAGGAGAGATGTGCCTGAGGGATGCTAGATTTACACAGAGGTCCCCGGACTCTCCTCAAATTTTAGTTTTGACCTTATCTTCTTTTTTTATTGGGAATTTTTATCTTAGGTAGCATAATTTTGGGCTCAGCTGGTTTCTGTTTCTTTTATTGTTGTTGTTCCACCAGACACATTTTCATGTGTCGCTTGGAGTCTTCCTTTGTCATGTACATGACTGAATGGATTTATATATATATATCCACATGCATTTTTATATATTACTTTATTCGATTTCACTTTAATTCTTTCTTTTATTATTATTATTTTTTGAAATGTACTTCTCTATATATCAATGATGACTTGTGCCAACAATGCTTAGTCTTGCTTACCGCATCAATGTGGGTCGTGGGAATTCAAACCGCATTGGGAACCTAATAAGTTATTGGGGGACTTCAATCAATTAGCGATGGTGAAAATTTCTTGCGCACGTAAGTTTACAAACGACGAGGTAGTGAACTTGAAATCATTTTGCCAACTCGGGATGATTTGCGAGAAACCTAGGTTATCAAAAAAAAAAAAGGACTACTTGTACCCAACAAATATAATGAGTTTGATCTACGTTAAGATTTTGGATTTAAAGCTTAATTATTAATGAAGTAATAGGTATCGGATGAACTCTCCAAATAAGAGATAGTAACTCAAAGCCAAAATATTGAATTCAAGTATAAAAAGGAGCCCTCTATTTTTTTTTTTTTCTAAAAAAAGGAGCCCTCTATTAAACTTCATCATATCCTACTTAAAAAAAAAAAAGTTAACAATTTTAATTTCTTTTCTTAATTTTATTTTCAATATTCGTCTCTTATCGTGATATCTAAATATAAAAATAGAAAAAAAATAGTATTATATATACTCCCATTTTTACCTCATTTTTTAAACTCATGTCAACATTGTTGACCCTATTTGATTCAAAAAGAAAAACGAATCATTGTTTTTGTTTATTTCTTTGTTTTTTTTCCTCTAATAAAATTTAAACAGGTGCCAATTTTGCTCTCCAGTCCTTTGGGTACACTTATCAAGTTATCATTTTACAATCGAGTTAGTCGATTAGTAGTCTTGATAATCATAACTTTTCAAGTTCAACTCCCTGTGAAAGATGTTTATTAACATTCTTGGTTTGAGATAGACAAGTATTAACAACCTAAGTTGATTCATTGTGACCTTTAACTAACTAGAATCACAAGACAAGTTTCACCTAAATATATCTTTGAATAGCGACTATGAACTTTCTAGTAAACCAAAGTTGTCACTTTACAATGGAAAAAATGAACCTATATTATTGACTTCAATTCCTCCAAACCTACTTAAAGTTAGGTAAACTGAATATTCTCTATATTTATGGTTTTGTCCACATATTTAGTCTTTGCCTAAACCAATAAATAAATAAAATACTAAATTTTAGGTTTTAGGTTTTTAAATTATTATTATTATTATTTTAAAATATTTCTATATATATATAAATGGAGGGTTCATGTAAGAACATATTCTCATGCGTATTTTTCCATTTGGATAGATCAATGGATGAGCGTTGCTGCAAAACAAGAGGAAAAAACATGAGGCCAACGTTATAATTATTGAAAACTATTAAGATCAGGATTTATTTTATAATTATTGCAAACTTGAAAGTTTAATAATGGTAAGATAATAACCTTTATTTCTCAATATTGAGGGTGCGGATGTGTCCACTTGAAGCAAAAACTTCTATAAGACTAGTTCACAGATCCTCATCCATGATACAGATCGGGGTTACTCATAAATTTTATACGTTCTCTTATAAGTAACTTTTAAACGCCAAAATACTACTTTTTGATTTAAAAGTATTACATTTTTCATCAAAAGAATCACAATTTTCTTCATAAGCATTACATTTTTTTTTCTCATAAGTAACAATAAATTTATCTCTTATTAGTATTACACTTTACATTTAGACCCCACATGTCTCATGTATAAGGATTCATGAGATAATTTCATAGAAGTCACCAAAAAAGAAAAATACTCCGTATTATTTTCTTCTCTTAATGTGATATGTAATTATTTTTTTAAGAAAAAAATGTAATACTATATATACATATTTAATATTTTTACCCTTTGTTTATAACTCAAATTTCTCGCCAAAGATCTTGTGGTCTAGTGGCACCCGGTGTCCCAATTAACACTTTCACATGGATGATGCGAGTGGGTTCGAGCCTCAGTGGAGAAAACTCTTGACTCTTTGTGCTTCAGTAGGTTGATGCGAGTGGGCTCGAGCCTCAGTGGAGAAAACTCTTACCTTCAGTAGATTAGGTTGAGAAAGTAGCTATGTGAGTAGTACTCAAATTTCCCTATGAACTCACACCTAAGCTCATGATGAGGTATATATTATTTTGAATCAGCCTAATTTCGAGTCTTACACCAAATTATATCAAAAAAAAAAAAAACTCAAATTTCTCAACTTCACTATATTATATCCTAGACCCTATGAACTCACACCTAAGCTCATGATGAGGTATATATTATTTTGAATCAGCCTAATTTCGAGTCTCACACCAAATTATATTCTTTTATACATAAGGAGCTCAGTGCCGACCAACTCAAATTGCATTCTTTAATTGATTTAGAACAAAAAGTAAATTATCAATTTTATTTATTTACTTTTCTTCTTCCAATAAAATTTAAACAATTACTTTCTCCTCCAATAATACCTAATCAAGTTATCATATTTCCAATGGAAAAAATGAACCTCTCTATTATTGACTTCCTAGCACCTTACCTACATAAAATTATTGCTCAAGCAGTGTATATTTGTGGTTCTGTCCACATATTTAGTCTTTGCATAAACCAAAAAAGTATATATTAAAATACAAAAATTTACATGGTTGAGCGTGTGTCTACCACTAAGAAAAATGTTGTCTGTTACTTGTGTCAGCAGAGTTGATCGGATTCACACCATAATTATTAAAGGTAAAAAGTGGACTTATGAAAAATGAGTTAATTCAATTTCCAATCTTATGTATGCCACAAGCAAACGAACTTAAAACGTTTTGGAAAAGTGTGTCTCCTTTTGAAAAATTAAAGAGAATGAAATTAAAATAATAAATTTTTAAAATTAGATGTTTAAATAATTATTGGGGATATCTGATAAATAACTGTTAGCTTATTGGGTTAGTGGGTTTGACTCTAGTTGATAGTATTAGCTGATTATAGAAATATGTTTGGTAAATTAGTTGATAGCTTATTAAATGCAAAATAACTTTCTCAAAAAATTAATCTTTTTGAATTTTAGCGTTTTGGAGCAATAAACTATTACAAAAAACTAATTAATCAAACACTCATTATTGGCTGTTTAACCAAGTCAAACAGTTAATAGTGGTTAAAACATTCAAAATTGACTGATAAGCTAATTATGTTACGAAACAGGGCAATTATGTATTTAGTTTCAATCTTTTAATATTGAGTTTACTCGGAAGTTTGGCGTGACAAGAGCTCATTTCATTTATTATATCTAAACATAATAGTATTTGTAATTATTGTATGAAAGTTTGGAGGGTCAAGTATAGGCGTATAGCATCCTGCATGTTAATGAAATATATATGAGGTTGACTACTACACAAGTATAAGGAAATAACATTGTGTCTTCGTTACTATTTATAATTTTTTACGTAGTGGTAAATGTTTGATTCGATAGTTGAAATTGACTAGTGGGAGTTGTTGATCTTGACAGTAATTCTTAGAAATATTAACATAAGTTTATCATCCTCTTTTATTATTTAAAAGAATAATATTTGGGTTATACTCTATTGGATGGGCAATTAATATTTCGTTACCCTTGCTTTTGTTCTAAATCATTAATTAGTTGTTTGAGTCAATTAGAATAATTGGTACGTGTGTTGTTGAGGCAGAAGTTTGGAAGGCCAAGCTAACTTGCGTTCAGCATCCTAGCTATCATTGAAAAGTGGTATTGGCTGTTATATGTAAGTATTAAAAAATAAAATTGTGCATTCATTATTAGTTATACTTTTTGGTGTAATGATAAGCATTTGATTCTGACATTAATATTAAAGTAAGGTGAACGTTTTTTTTAAGGCCCATAGGGTCAAGTTCGGCAAATTAAATTATCAATCATTATTTCATGGACCATGGTCCACAAATTTGTGTAAACCATAAATAAAAAGTACATTTTTAATATACATACTAAAAGTACATTATTTGTATACATAAAGTACATTATTTTATCAAATAATGTACATTTAGTACAAAAATAATATATTTTTAGTATATTAAAAATGTATATTGCACTCATGGTCCACACAGCTATGTGGACCATGGTTCACACAATAATTTTATCACAAATTATTCTGTGGACTCGGGTCTACCTTGCATGGTGGAGTCGGGTCCAAAATACACAATTTACATATTGAATGTTCACAATTTATATACTGAATGTTCACAATTTGCATACTGAACAGTCATAATTCAAATTGTGAACATTTAATATGTAAATTGTGAACATTCATGTAAATGGGCACGGGTCTACATTGCAAGGTGGACCCGGGTCCATAACTGTTGTATCAAGTTCAGCATCTTGACATTGAAACATAACGTTAATTATTATACACGTGAATAGAAATAAAATTGTAATTTTGCTATTAGATATATATAATTTTTTTGTGTAATAGTAATCACTTGATCTAACAATTCATATTAGATCGAGTAGATCAAAGGAGTTGTTGGGCAAAGGTTTAAAGGGTAAAGTCTAGCATCCTAGATCCTACCACTGAAACGAGACAATACTAATTTCTATACAAGTATATATAAAAAGAATTAAAATTATATCTTCGCTTCTAGCCATAATTTTTTGTGACATGAAAAAACACTTAGTTCCAACAAAGAAATTATTAATGTAATTGTAAGATCGAAAAATCAGTTCGTGTACATATGTAATAAGATATTAGTAAGAGTTAACACCTAACCTTTTTTAAATTATTATGAGATCTTAAACTTTAGCCGTCGCTAACGACATTGATATAGTCTTTCAATTTGCACCACTGCTTGTATGAGGTTTCCATATATAGCACGCTTGATCGATTATTTGCCCTAGAGGACACGGTACTATACCCTAGTTAGTTACGTAGTGACCAAAAGTTTGGTTTAATTACACTTCATGTTAGTTGGTGATATACTACAGAATATGACTTTTTTTTTTTGGTCTAACCACATGTTTAATTTCTCAATGACAACCACACATTAAAATTAATCATGTTTGTGCGAGTAAGACCTCAAAGGTGACAAAACACTCCCTCATAGGTTTAAGACAGGTGGTAGCTGCATTCCCAGAGCTCAAACTCGAAACCTCTAGTTAAAAAGGAAAAGACTCGGACAATCACATCAATACATTTTTTAGACAAAGAAAGATACATTCCAGGCTACATGTTTCTCAACCAGTCAATTGGCAACAACACACTGAAACTAATTATATTCATGTTATATGTTAGACCCCAAAGGGTGACAATTCAAAGTACTCTCTCTGATTTCATGAGTTTTAAGGTAGTAGCTGAGGATCTGAGACCTTTGATTAAGAGCGAAGAGACTTACGCCATCACGTCCATACAGTTTTTTTGAACAAATTAAAGAAAGATATTAAAGTTTTGTTGAGGACAAAATAATCAAATTAATACTGTACTCCGTTTGATATTGTGAATGATAAGTGATGTGCATGCAGGCTATAGCTCAACTTGTAGGGCTCCGTGACACAATTTGTCCTTGCAGCCGCGTTGGATTTTGTAATGCAAAATTGTACGAAGAAAATAAGATTTCAAATAACTTCATTTTTTTTAATTGAAAAATATTATGAAAAATAAATGTTGATAACTTTCTTTTCTTTATAGAAAATCGGTCTATGACTTTTTATTTAAAGTTACAAGTTTATATCACCCGACTACAAGGTCTTTAACATCAGGTATGCAATAAATTATTCTAAAATGTTATATAAAACCCTTCCCTTTATACGGTAGGTGGTGGGTTCGAGCCTCAGTGGAGGAAAAATTGACTCTTGTGCTTCAATAGGTTGAGAAAGTAGTTATGAACAGACTCTTGTGCTTCAATAGGTTGAGAAAGTAGTTATGAACAGATACTGCATTGTAATAGAGTTAGTAGTATTCAAAAAAAAAATGTTATAACAAAAAGAGTATATACAATAAAGGCAACCTCTAAAAAACATGAATATATATAGCAATTAATGCATGATTGTGTACATTATTGTTAAACTCCTTTTCTCCCCCCAAAAGATTTCTAATATGATTTTATTAGGTGACATTAAGATCTTGCTCTCATCATCATGGTCTGCTCCATTATATTATTCCCTCTGTATATTTAACCCTAACAATTCTAGTGGCACGTTCAATGTACTAGACATTATCTCCGACCGGGTGCAAAATTATCAACCAACGTGCATAACATGCAGACTACACTAAATTATCCCACAACTATATAATCAGTAGATCAGATCGGTCATTTTATTTGGCATTCAAAAAAAAGATCAGATCAGTCACGCGTTAAAATTCGATCATGAAATACACATGTATGTATGTATGTTTTAAGATTTTTAGGAAGTTTCCACGAAGATGAAAGATGGGTTTCGAGTTTCTTGGAATATAGTAGATGTGTGATAGCTCGACGCGGGTTACGAGCAGCAATGGTAGCCACACGTACAGTGGGGGGGGGGGGGGNGGGGGGGGGAGATGGAAGAGGAACAAGATTTGATTGTGCAGAGGAAAATGACAAGGTTGTACTATGCACATACGTTTTGGGTCGTCAAATCACACGCATTATTAATGCAGCATGCATATGCATGAAATGAAATGATATGATGCCAAACACAAATAAAAACAGGGTTTTGATTTTTATGAATTTGCCGCAAAATCAATTGAGTCCACAAGCGTGAATAAAGTGTTGTTGTAACCGACGACAGTTACAGGGGTTCGAGAAAGGAAAGAGAATTGATCGGACAAGGAAAAAGAAAAAAAAAAAAAAAAAGTTGCCATTGACTTTATCGTAGGTTGTCGTCCAACCTTGTCTGCCCTAAACTCCTTTTTTAGAGGACGTGTTCTCAGTTTCAGCCAATTATATATATTTAATTTAATTTGCAGTGTATGTGAATTATGATCATACTTTGTCACTACCAATAATTTCTTTGCCCCATGGCTAAAGGAAGCTAAGGCATCTATATTGTACTAGCTGTGGAGTGATATTTCATAATGAATTTAATAATCGATGATTATATTATATTATTACATATAATTGTAATCGCTATTTGTATCATTAGGAAAATAAATGAAGCATTTCAAAGAGTGAAGTTTAGGGTGGTAACGGTGATATATATTAGAACAGTCCAACAGTTTTAATAATAATAATAAGGCAAAAAAATTTGTGAGACCATCTCACGGGTTTCAATTCGTGAGACAGGTCGGATATTTGGTTAATGAGGTTAAAGATCCGACCTATTAATCAAAGATTCTACCCGTCTCACGGATTAAGACCTGTGAGACAGTCTCACACAAGTGTTACACTTGTCAATTATATTTGGGTTACACTTATGTGAGACCGTCTCACCAATCTTTATTTGTGAGACGAGTCGGGTCAAAATGTAATACTTATACTAGTAAATGTTATATTAAATCAGGAATAAAATGTTTGTTATTTATAAAGGAAAACATAATATTTTTATATTTTGATCTAAAAGTATTACTCTTTTCATCAAATATAAAAGTATTATATTTTTTCTTATAAGTAACATTGCACTTATAAATGTAACACATTTACATCAAAATGTAAAAATATTACATTTTTTCATATAAGTAATAATTAAATATTTTATTTCGGATTTAATATTACATATGTTAGTACAAGTATTTTATCTCATCTTGACCTGACCCGTTTAACGAATAAGAATGCTAAGACGGCGATGAGAGAGTGACTTAACCCGCATTAACTCCGTGTTTAATTTGATAACTTTTTTGGGACTACGACGCAAGATAATGCCCTTAAAAGTTGCAACTAACGATGTCAATTTCACCTGAACACAGAGGGAACCCAATTCTTCGTCCATATATAAACAAGATGAAATGAAAAATAGGTTTTCCATGAGAAGTGAAGACTAATATGATATCTCCATTTAAGAAAATTAATGGGTAGTAAATAAGGAAAAAATGGCAATAAATTATCTTATGAGAGATTATCTCATGGATTTTTATCATTGAGACAAATCGAATTTTTGATAAGTATTATAATTTTCATCATAAGTAACTCTCAACTCTTAATATTACATTTTATNGGGGGGGGGGGGGGGAGATGGAAGAGGAACAAGATTTGATTGTGCAGAGGAAAATGACAAGGTTGTACTATGCACATACGTTTTGGGTCGTCAAATCACACGCATTATTAATGCAGCATGCATATGCATGAAATGAAATGATATGATGCCAAACACAAATAAAAACAGGGTTTTGATTTTTATGAATTTGCCGCAAAATCAATTGAGTCCACAAGCGTGAATAAAGTGTTGTTGTAACCGACGACAGTTACAGGGGTTCGAGAAAGGAAAGAGAATTGATCGGACAAGGAAAAAGAAAAAAAAAAAAAAAAAGTTGCCATTGACTTTATCGTAGGTTGTCGTCCAACCTTGTCTGCCCTAAACTCCTTTTTTAGAGGACGTGTTCTCAGTTTCAGCCAATTATATATATTTAATTTAATTTGCAGTGTATGTGAATTATGATCATACTTTGTCACTACCAATAATTTCTTTGCCCCATGGCTAAAGGAAGCTAAGGCATCTATATTGTACTAGCTGTGGAGTGATATTTCATAATGAATTTAATAATCGATGATTATATTATATTATTACATATAATTGTAATCGCTATTTGTATCATTAGGAAAATAAATGAAGCATTTCAAAGAGTGAAGTTTAGGGTGGTAACGGTGATATATATTAGAACAGTCCAACAGTTTTAATAATAATAATAAGGCAAAAAAATTTGTGAGACCATCTCACGGGTTTCAATTCGTGAGACAGGTCGGATATTTGGTTAATGAGGTTAAAGATCCGACCTATTAATCAAAGATTCTACCCGTCTCACGGATTAAGACCTGTGAGACAGTCTCACACAAGTGTTACACTTGTCAATTATATTTGGGTTACACTTATGTGAGACCGTCTCACCAATCTTTATTTGTGAGACGAGTCGGGTCAAAATGTAATACTTATACTAGTAAATGTTATATTAAATCAGGAATAAAATGTTTGTTATTTATAAAGGAAAACATAATATTTTTATATTTTGATCTAAAAGTATTACTCTTTTCATCAAATATAAAAGTATTATATTTTTTCTTATAAGTAACATTGCACTTATAAATGTAACACATTTACATCAAAATGTAAAAATATTACATTTTTTCATATAAGTAATAATTAAATATTTTATTTCGGATTTAATATTACATATGTTAGTACAAGTATTTTATCTCATCTTGACCTGACCCGTTTAACGAATAAGAATGCTAAGACGGCGATGAGAGAGTGACTTAACCCGCATTAACTCCGTGTTTAATTTGATAACTTTTTTGGGACTACGACGCAAGATAATGCCCTTAAAAGTTGCAACTAACGATGTCAATTTCACCTGAACACAGAGGGAACCCAATTCTTCGTCCATATATAAACAAGATGAAATGAAAAATAGGTTTTCCATGAGAAGTGAAGACTAATATGATATCTCCATTTAAGAAAATTAATGGGTAGTAAATAAGGAAAAAATGGCAATAAATTATCTTATGAGAGATTATCTCATGGATTTTTATCATTGAGACAAATCGAATTTTTGATAAGTATTATAATTTTCATCATAAGTAACTCTCAACTCTTAATATTACATTTTATTTAAAAATATTATATTTTTTCATCAAAAGTATCACATTTTTTGTCATAAGTATTATATTTTCTCTCATAAGTAACAATTAAACAATTTATCCAGGATTAGTATTACATTTTTTTTCTCATAAGTAACTATGCAACCCTAAATATTACATTTTGATTTTCAAGTATTACATTTTTCTCAAAAGTATTACACTTTTCTTTATAAATAACAAATAATTTTCCTGATTAGTATTACATTTTCCAACATAAGTATTAAATTTTCATTATGGCCCGAGATGCATGTCTCAGAGATCCGTTAGACGATCTTACAAGAGACTCCCTAAAAAAGGACAGGGTTAGTTCCATAAATATTATAATATTTGTACAATAAAATAGCCACTTTTTATGATATTTTATGCTAAAATTCTAACATATATATTCATGATCAAATGAGAACTTGGCTTTCCCGAAAAGTATGGACTAATCTGAGCTGTCCATCTTGGATGATCAATGGCTAGAAAAAAAATGACACGATCAATTTTAAAATTTGTAATATTTATAAAATTGACCTTGCTCGTTATTCCTTTGTTTTTTCATTAAACAAAGAGGTGTTTTGAGTAAACTCTAACTATCAGATGACACCTTTAAAAGACATACGTTTTCATGAGAAAAAGAAAAGAAAAGAAATGCATTTTAAAAGACAATATAATAGACATTTCATTTCACATCACTTTCTTGTCCTTGGAAGTGTAATGTACAACAATTGGACTACCACCGACCACCTCAAATTTCAACAAGAAAAGCATTATATTGCATGTTATCATATCAATTCAATTTGTGTTTGTGCACTTTGGACTGCTTTTATGTTTGTCCTTTTCCTTAACTCTAGATCTGAGTTGCAACAACGTTACTCAATTTCCAGCTTCCTAGAAGCATACTTAGCCGACAGATCAAAATTTGAGCAAACGAAACCAAAATGTCAAGACATCTCGTGGAAAATTTCTATGGGCTCAACCAATTGTAGTTTCTTACTTCATTTATAATTCCTCTTGTTGAAGAATTTTCACATGGAATTTTTCTTGTTGAAGAATTTTCACATGGAATTGTTCTTGTTGAAGAATTTTCACATGGAATTGTTCTTGTTAAAGATCAATTTGATCTCTGAGTCTAATTTTCTAACTTAATAATATTGATGAAGAAATTTCGGCTCTGTTTGGCAGAGCTTATTTAAGAGCTTATAACTTATTTTAAGCTACTAATAAGCTATAAGCTCTGTTGGGTAATGTTCTCAAAATAAGTTAGTAGCTTAAAATAAGAGCTTATTTTGAAACGTTACTTGAGGTAACTTTTCAAAATAAGCTAGTAGTTTTTTAACTTTTTTTCATATTTATCCTTATTATTTTAAATAAATGACATCCTTTACCCCTATCAACTAAAACCTTTTTGACATTTTTTTTTATTATGTTTGGTTGTAATTTCAGTTTGATATTTATGTTTGAACATTAATTTTTGTATGAACTAATCTTATGAATTATAAATATTTTTTTTTACTTTATATATTTTCAAATATATGTTCTTACTTTATATTTTATTTAAATATATTGATTTTATTATTTTTATATTTTAATATATAAACAAACCTATTTAAATTTAAAATTATTTAAATTGTATGAAGATGTCATTTTTAGTCTTTTTACATTTATCAGCGTATTAAAAAGCTAATTTTACCAAACACTTTTAAGCATAACAGCTCTTCAGATTTCAGCTTCGAGCTTATAGCTTTTCAGTTTTCAGCTACTTTTCATCTTTCAGCTACCTTTTCAGCTAGGTTTGCCAAACATAGCCTTCATAATTTGCCAGTTTGATATTTATGTTAAGTATTTTCGCTCAATTATACCATACCTTTTGAATGACGAGAGAAACCTTGTAAACAGTCTGACCAACTTGGTTGGGATGCTCCCATTATATATCATACCTTTTGTTGTTAAGGTTTCAATAATTTGGTCTAAAATTCATTCAATTTAGCACATATCTTACTTTTTGACTCAATATAAATAAATCAATTATTAACTTATTGTTTGTATAGTATTAGAAAGAAAGAAAGAGAAAAAAATGTCCTCAAAATGTTGGGTCTAGTCATTATGTTATGAAAATTTTATATTTATATATGTTTGACTACTACAAATCAGTTTTACATACTTTCAACTACTATGTAATGTGATGACACCTCTATTAGAATTTTAAATGGGTGGTCATCACAAGATCGAATCTTGGTAGTAGGGACATTAATTCTTTAGGCTGAAAAGGATTGAAAAAGTATAGAATGGATATTACATAACTACCTTATAAAGAATCATGGGTGTTTCAATATATATATATACATATATATATATATATATATATATATATATAATATTCCATTTTTAAAGTATAAAAAACAAAGTACAATTTTGAGGTATTTTTATATTGTACAAGTGACGGCACAGTAGTTGATTTGTAAATTGAGTCAAGAAATAAGATATAACTATTTTTGCCAAAGGCCTTTTGGTCAAGCGGCATAGCTGTGGCCCTTTCAAGTGAGAGGTTACAGGTTCTGCTTCAGTGCTTTGAGAAAGTATGTATAAACAGATACCACAATTGTAACAAAGTATTAAAAAAGAAAAAAAAGATATGACTATTTTTAAATGAAGAGATTAGGTTGACTGAAATGATGACGAATTAATACTTCTTAATATTCGCCTCTTTTTGTATTCAATTGTTAAGTGAATTCATTTTAACTTGGAGTAAAATTATCCAATTCATAAACACTGATGAATTGATGAATATAAAGAATTATATTACCACGTTAGATAGTGAACATAAAGTAGATTAAGAAAATTGACCCCTTTTTTCTTTTATCGTCTATATCTCTAGTCATCAAAGGAGACAATAACATTTTCTAGGCAGCAAGTATCAAGATAAAACGCTTACCATATACAACACCAAAAGTTATATGTAGTTGTTATGATTAAGCACATACTACTACGACAGCAGTCATTATACGGTGAACTATTGTTCACAATGCATTTTGGGCCATGGTCCCAAAACGCCATCGTTTCATTAAGTAAAGAAACAGTTGCCGTCAAGTCTTAACGGAGCTCCGTAAATAAAACTACAGTTCATCTCAAAAAATGTTGCCTCACATTTGTTTTTATATTATCAAAATGAAACTGTAGTTGTGTTGAAAGGAAACTGCAGTATATATAAAATAAAACTGAATAATAGTTTCACATATTTGAGTGTATATTGTCTAATGAAATTGTAGTTATATCGAAATGATATTGTAGTTGTGTTGAAAGGAAACTGCAGTGTATTATAAAAGAAACTGTAGTTTTGTTTAAAGGAAACTGAATAACAATTTCACATATTTGAGTGTATAATGTCGAATAAAACTGTAGTTATATTGAAAAGGAACTGTAGTTGTGTTGAAATGGAACTGCAGTGTATATAAAATGAAACTGAATATGTTATACACACAAGAGTTAATGGCGCGGAACGAAGCTGTTTCAGCCGTTTCTTTTAATTAATCAAAACAACGTTGTTTTGATGCATGGACCACAGTTCACAGTAAAATTTGCGCTACGACAGGCAGGGTGCTGGATTCCCCTCCCAACGCCTGTCAGATTAACTTGACCTAGCTCTAATACATACCAATCAAGCGCTTGCCACGATGCCAAAGTTATAACTCATAGCAAAGACAATTTTATTTCATTGTGTACCATCACGTTTTCAAAAGGTAGGTTGGGTGATGGTCTTAGCCCTTTACCGAGCTCCGCCCAACAGTAGTAAATGCACAAGTTTATTTCTTTATATTTGTGTAACAGTCAACATCAAGTATTAAATATATGCTGGATTGATCCAAGTGATGGTTTTGGACCTTTACCGGCCTCCGCGGGCCGCGACTCCACCCAACAGTAGTAAAAATGTAATTTTATTTATTTATATTTGCATAAAAGTCATCATTACGAAGTAATTTAACGCGTTTTCCAGCATTGGATCCGGGAATTGGGCAGCACTGTAACGTCGGCATGGCGGGCTCTGACAGTGTTTAGGATAGATCAGAATTATGTATGAAGTGTCAGAAAGAAAGAAGGAATTGAAGAATGGAAGAATGAAATGGAACCCTAATAAGTTGGAGGAATTGAATTGAATTGAAAATTGGCACTGCATTGCAGATTTCCCATCGGATTGGAGAAATTAAGATATATAGTCATCATTCCTCACATCAGATCCGATCCATTTCATCATCAGATATATATATTTTTGAATCTTTGGTGGTCAGATAGATCATCACCAAAATTCAATTCCTTCTTGCTTAACCAATTGCAGGCTCAGCAATACATTTGGCAGACATGCAGGATTTTGAGGGGGCAATCACTTTATATATATATATATATATATATATATATATAGGTATAGGTATTAGATAAAATGAGTACTTGTTTTTAGGAGAGAAATAAGAACTAATATTAGCTTTAAAATTTGGACAGATAGATCATATCAAATTTAAAAAAAATATGATGATATTTTCGTAATTATCATTAACTTTACTACAAAAATCTGCAATTCTCAGACTTTTTCATGTTTGCACACTTAGTACTAACATTTTTTGTATTTAGTGTTAACATTTTGCGTATTTAGTATTAAACGATTGCGCTTGTAAAAAAGCGAAAGTACATTGCGCTTAGGGTTTCAATTTTAGAGTTTTTTATTTTACTTTTTACTACTTAAAGTCTAACATTTACGGTTTAGGTTTAAAATTTAACCTTTTCGTTGATTTTATAAAATTTATCATGTTTGCATATTTAGCTGTTAAAGATTGCATATTTAAGTGTTCAAGTTTACATAGCGAAGTATCAATCGAAATTTTACAAACGTAAGACTGAGATTGATTCTTATTTCTTTCCTAGGGTAGTGTTCTCGCATGATCCTTAACAAATTTCACTACTCACTCAACAATCATTGCATGTTGGCTAATTCTCTTATTAGACTGTGTCACGGATGAGCGAGGATTCGTAGACGAGTCACGTGTTTTATAAGTACTATGCATTACATTTTCTCACATAAGTATTACAATTTTCATCATAAGTAACTCTTCAATTTTTATGGTGTGTTTGGTTCAAAAATGAGGAATCAAATACTTGATAATTGGAACGGGTTTTGGTGACTGTATTTTGCATGTTTGGTAGTGGGGTGTAATTGAAATGATTACCAAAATAATATTGATGTTTGTTTATGTATGACCCCATATTCAAAATAAATGTTTTAAAAATATAATTATAAAAAAAAAAAACAAAACAAAACAAAAACAGTGAGTAGGCAATGCAATGAGGAAGTCGATGAAATGAGGAGAGATGAGTGAGGAGGCGACGGAATGAAGAAGCGATGGAATGAAGAGGGATAAGCTAAGGTTGAATTAATTAATGGAATGATACATGATTTAAATTAGATAATTAAATTTGTAATTATAGAGGTAATTAAAACATATACCTGTGTTTTAAAAAGTTGTCAACGGTACAATACAATGCTTATGACTTTCATTCTCATTTCTTTATGTCTAACCAGGGACGTATCCAGGAATTTGTTCCAACGGGGGCGAAATATTAAAAAAAAAAAGAAAAAATACTTAAAGAAATATAATCATAAATATTGTTGGATATAGGCGATAAATAAAACATATCAAAACTTTATAAAAATATTTATAACAAAATATGAAACATAATTTATTTGATAAATTAATTCAAATAGAAAACAAATTATAAATTACATATCTCATATTATATATATATATATACATATATATATATATATATATCATAAATATTGTTGGATATAGACGAAAAATAAAACATATAAAAAATTTATAAAAATATTTATAACAAAATATGAAACATAATTTATTTGATAAATTAATTCAAATAGAAAACAAATTATAAATTACATATCTCATATTATATATATATATATACATATATATATATATATATATATCATAAATATTGTTGGATATAGACGAAAAATAAAACATATAAAAAATTTATAAAAATATTTATAACAAAATATGAAACATAATTTATTTGATAAATTAATTCAAATAGAAAACAAATTATAAATTACATATCTCATATTATATATATATATATACATATATATATATATATATATATATATATATATATATATATCATAAATATTGTTGGATATAGGCGATAAATAAAACATATCAAAACTTTATAAAAATATTTATAACAAAATATGAAACATAATTTATTTGATAAATTAATTCAAATAGAAAACAAATTATAAATTACATATCTCATATTATATATATATATATATATATATATCATAAATATTGTTGGATATAGGCGATAAATAAAACATATCAAAACTTTATAAAAATATTTATAACAAAATATGAAACATAATTTATTTGATAAATTAATTCAAATAGAAAACAAATTATAAATTACATATCTCATATTATATATATATATATATATATATATATATATATATATTAAAAAATTCATAAAACTTTTTTGAAGCAATAAGGGATTTGAACCTCATAAGGCCATAACCTCTCTTAGAATAAGAATACATCTACCAACTAGTCAACCTAACATCTTGTGTATATTAATCTATTATATATATATACCATAAAAAATTCACTAAAGAAGCTACAGGATTCGCATAAGCAATTGTGCTTCCATAGGATTCGAACACACAATTTTACCATCTTGTCTAGCTTACACTTTGTTTAATGCATCTGTTTTTATATATTTATATCTAAAACAGGTATATATATACATATATACATACAAAGCTATATATGGGGTGGGGGTGGGGTGAGTGGGGGCAGGTGCCCCCACTGCCCCCAGGGAAGCTCCGTCACTGTGTCTAACCCCCATGAACCAAACACACCCATAATATTATATTTTGATTTTAAAATATTACACCGGCGATCTCACATAAGACTCACTCTTGCATGTTTGACCATTGATAAATTGTACGGAGTATTTCAAATAGAAGATTTGTTACGATGTCATATAATATTATGTTACGTTATACATTTTTTTAAAAATAATTTGTAAATAGCTACTTTTTTGGTACATATACTTTATTAAAAAAAAAAAACACTTTGTCAAGTTATAAAATGGAAAGGGACAGCAATTCTACTTAAGCACAAAAAATTATTATTTTTTTCTCTTTTAATCCCACAACTATTAACGTAACACACTACAATTTTTGTCACATTTAGATCGCAGTGTGACTTTTATTTTTTGTCACATTTGATCTTTGTTCTTTTTTTATTTTTCACCGCATTTGATACTTCAATTGAGAACCATATTGACTTCAACATTTTTGCAATGTTGGTTCTAAACTTCAAATGTTATAAATTTGTTGGTCCCAAATAAATAATTATTTAGAAGGAGAGGGTTGAATAGACTTTTAAAAAATCATTTTGAAAGATAAGTACACTTAGTGCACAACGGATCAAGTTTTCATAACTATGCCAAAAGTTATAGCTAATAGCAAATGCGCAACTTTATTTTCTTATATTTGTGTAATAGTCATCAGCGTCATGTTTCGATGGTAGGATATTGGACTCGCTCTCCGAGTCGCCGCTGCCCAACACTAATATCCCAAGACTTTTGTTAGAGTGGTCTGTCGATTATGTCTAGGTCTGTTAATCAACAAATCTTCCGTTGTTTGTATCTCAATATTTTTAATGTTTTATCTTCTCCCAAAAGGTTGAATCCCCAACCTCAAGGGGCCCCACGCCCCGGCCCGACAAAGCATCTGGGAGGATGTAAATCATGGTAACTTAACTGAACACAGAGACTAGACTTTTACTAATTGCGCACAAGAAGCCCCCTTCACTTTGAGAGGTTATTCTCACACTGTCGCTAGTGAGACTCAATCCCAAACAATACGTTTGTTTGTATATATAAATCATTTGAGATAAGGTCTAATAATACAAACATGTTGGGTTTCTAAAAATGCTTAATATTGTATACATAGCCTCATCAAATACAATATACATAGTTCCTAACAAATTTCAATTAGTTCCTATTAAAATTTGGTCCAAAAGATCAACTGTGAAAAAAGAAATATGAAAGCCAGTGCACCAAGAGTAACAAAAATAACAATTGGGACCAAGTGTTGAATTAACGTAATAGTCATGAGACTAAAAAAAAAATCATAAAACTTTTTTGTTTAGAGTTTGACCTAGTGTCTTATAATGTTTACATGCAATGTTATTTGATTATTTTTGTAGTGAATTCGACTATTTCATAACTGATCAATAAATATTTAAAAAGAAAATTATAAATTCGTATCAAGATTTGTGGGCAAAACTTTATGTGCAAATAATATTGTGTTCTCATAATACATGTATAAACAATTGAAGTGTTCCTAGAATATAGGAAATTTTGTTGATTTGATGCCATAGATGTTGATGAGTTTCAAACTAAATCTTTGTGGCTGCTACCTGAATCTGGTCATGCACTTTGCTTAGGTATGAGGAGGATATATATTTATTTTAATGTCTGTATATCCTCACAGAATTGTAGATGGAAGCCGCAGGCTAGGTGATCATATGATGATCTATATTCTATTCTCAAATAATTAAACATACTACCATTTCCAACTTTACGGTTTTGGTTGGACGATATTACAATTTCATTCCCACATAAGTCCGAAGTCAAGTAAATTCCTTTGTTTGGTTGGAAGGAATTGTAATTCTGCGGAATTGAAATTCCCTCATTTTCATGGAATTAGAATTTCATGCCTCCCATTGGAATTTCAATTTCATGGATTTTAGAGAGAAAAAAACATTTGGACAAAATTACTCCTCTTTTTTTAACTTAAAATTGATGTTTGACCTATGTCTTTCGAATTTCGATTATAGTGTGCCTTCTTCTTCTACCCTCAACATAGAAGTTAATTAGTAGACCAACTTCAATCAAATATGTTTTCTAAAAACTCTCTTATCTATTTATTGTTTTCGCCTTTCGTTATGCAATTCAAGAGTTTATTTATAGCGTGTTACATAAATTTTTAAAATAAAAATTTGAATTTGGTCATTTCAGATTTATAATAATAATAATAATAATAATAATAATAATAATAATTGAAATGCCGGTCAATTCGAATTTACACCGTACCGGGCCAGTCCAATTAAAGCGTAAAGTGTTGGTCAATTTTTTAATAAAATCTTTTTTTGTTCATTGGTTACGTTAGTATGAATTGGACGAATCTATCTCTATTAAAAATGAAATATACTTATTAATTACAATGTCATATATTTTTAAGTACTACTATTCTATTACAATCTAGTATCGGTCTATATATCACTAGGATTAATTCAAACTTGAAACCTTTTATTTTGAAAAGTTACGTCGCTTGATCACAAGGTCTTTGACACGTAATGTCATGTATATTGCGATGTAATTTTAACAAAAAATATTGGTCCCTATAAGTTTATCCGTGGGACGCGTGTTCAGTGATTCCTCACAAATAGGAGGAAGTGTAGCTGACAATAAGCATAGTCAGAAATTGGGGAGGTTTGTCTAGCTGCTACAACGTAATTTGTAACCAACCAAATATGATGATGACCTCAAACCAAAGATTTTCTGACACCATACAGTTTCAAGAAAAATAACAATTCAAAATGAACTCAGACCTTAGTAATATGTAAGACCAGGTACATATGGGAGATGAGAATGCAATTTGATTTGGCCTTGGAGACTCTGTGGGGGCACTCAACAATTTTAGTACATAAACAATTGACGATGATGATCTTTTGTTTGGTCAAGAGGGCAGTCAAATGGCCCCCGCATGATCTGATCGATCTCTCCTAGTTTAGTTTACCTAGGATCGAGGTTAACTAGAATGGCGGCGACGCCAATCATCAGCTCCGGGCGGCGGCGGCGGACGAAGATAGGTGGCAGCCGACGGAGGGGCGCACGTATGTATACCCCTATTAGGATTTGGGAGTAGTAGTGAACTCTCAAACAATTTTTAATGTTCCTTTTTTGACATTAAACTCCCACCCAACGTCATGTGTTTTGCACAATCCTCCAGGAATATATGTTTTCTATGTTGTTACATATTTTATTTTAAAAAAGAAATATTTTAATTGCAGCCTGATTTTGAAAGTGGGGTTTAATACAATAGTTTAATAGTCAGTATTTGAGATAAGGTTCAAAACTCGACAGTAATAATATGGTGTGAGAATATAATTATGTAATATAATGTCTAAAACTGACAGATCCCTTGAATGTACAAGCATTTGACCATGTCTGATATGTCACTGAGTTATCATGAGTTATCTCCTCTCACATGCTCTTTTGGGTCTGTCACGGACGCTTAAAAAAGTGATAAATAATTTAGAGGTCTCACGTACCCTTTTTTAAAGCATGTATTGACAGAAGGTTAAATTACTTTCTCAACCTACTAAAACACAAAGAGTCAAGAGTTAATACCTTTCTACTGATACTTGAACCCATGACTTTCCATGTGGGAGAGTTACTTCATGCTAGATTAAGCAGGCATGAGTGTATTTATTTACAACAAATTAAAGCAAATTGCATACTTGGCTGTTCTACTCTCTTATTTCTCTTTGGATAAATCAATCAGCTGATCTTTGTTTGGGGCATGTTCATACACATGAGTGTGTTTGTGTGTGTATGTTAGGGTTATTATCCATGCATTATTAGCTCAGACAAATGAGATTATTATACCCTCAATTCGACCCAAGCATATAAAAGCCTTGTTGGGACCAATATTTCAGTGTTATTAGTAGGGGTGGGCATTTCAAGCTTCGATACAATCTTTTCGGTTTTAGAAAAATTAAACCACTCGATTTAACATTAGAGTTTGGTTCAGTTTCAGTTCGGATTTAATTCGATTCGATTTAAGATCCCCAAATTTTAACATTTCTTAATTTCCTGAACATACTACCAAACAATATATATTCACATAATCATATAATCTATATCCAAAATCTAAACATTATATAACAAAATAGCAATTCAAAGTTCAAACATACTACTAAGTAATTATGAGTTAAAGAACAATTGCAGCAAATAACAAAAACTGCAAAGTAGAGAACAAACTATAAAGAAATCAAATAAAAAATTTAAGAGATACCAGTAAGAATAAGAACTGAACAACAAAGTAGACATCAAGAGACTTAGATTTACTTCTATTATTATTATTATTATTATTATTATTATTATTATTAAAACCAAATGATATCTTGTTCGGTTCGATTTTTACTAAATCATTAAATTTAAAAAAAAAAATTTGAACCGTTCAATTTTTCTGCATATTACTAGTTCGCTTTGGTACAGTTTGATTCGGCTCAAATAAACTGAATCGAATTGTCCACCCTAATTAATGACTATCAAGTTGAGTATCTAGCTCCTACTTGAGAGTCCATACAAAGAGGCAAAATACACAATTATTAATAGTCCAAAATATACAATTATCACCGACTCCAAAGATAAACAATCATAACTTCCTCCAAAACTCTAGCTCATTGGTTCTAATAAATTATCTACATTTGTATATGTTGGAAAGTTAGCTATTTTGATATGTAAAATCATCATTTTCAACCAAAGTTATAAGTGGTTTCACTTTTGATTTGAATTTGGCCAAAACGAGTGGATTTGAGTTCTCCTAAGTGACAGGTTTAATTCAATATAATTATACACTCAAAACGAATAATGGGTAAATGATAAATTAATTTTCAAAGTATACCCACTTGAGTTAGGAAAAATGAAATATGGAAGACTCTTTAAGAGCCTTTGTCCCACATTAAAAAAAAAAAGAATTTGGGTTCGCACTAGTATACACCCAATACTAATGTTAAGAACATTTGAATTGTATAGCATAGAAACTTTCTTTCGTGCTCCTATTTCATGAACCAAACATTTTGTTAGTGTATAAAGTCAAACCATCCGTTATTTTGCCTTGCATACTAACCCTAAAAAGTATCTTTGAGAGCCCTTAGATCAGATATCTTAACACCAACGTACAATATGAAAAAATAACAAATAATAAACACTTGTACTTCATTAGACCACAAGGTCTTTGGAAAACAAATAATTTTAAAAAGAAGGTTAACTTCTTTGTCCAGGTGATGGAGACAAAGAAGTCGCCATGGCTTCTCTATCAGTGGTTTTCTTTTTTTTTTTACAAATTTTAATTTAATTAGTTTATTGTGTTAGCATTTTTACCTGTATCTTTTAGTAAGTGATTATTTGGTTTAATTACGTCAAATTGACAAGTTAAGTATTTAATTGTAACTTTTTAAAGTTCATGGGTATTATTACTTTTTTGCATAAAATTTAAGCGCCTATTTGACCATTTTTTCAAAATTTATTAAATGCATGTAAATTTACATAGGTTATCTTATATATAAGGTAGTGATTGGCACAAATACCTAGGCCCAGCCTTAAGTGTTGGCGAGTTGGGAACCCGCCTAGGGCCCAATGTTGGAAGGGGCTCCGATCCCTAGCTTTATTTTTTTATTTTTTTTTAAGAAGTTTAAAAAAATGTAATTTTAGTCCCTCAATTGTTCTTTACTATCGATTTTAATTCTTAATTTTTTACCGTTGCAATACATACACCCCTAACTTTTCGAAAAAGTTACAGTTTTAACTCCTGAAGCAACAAAACTATTAAACTCTATTAAAATTTTACTTAGTACATGGATATTTTAGTACTTTTTAATGTTTCTTCTTTAATTATAATCTTGTTTAGTCTCGATATTTTATTTGTAAAATAAAAAACACGCTTTTAACAGAGTCATGTATGAAAAATAGGGATGATATGCCGCAATTGAAAATGAAAAATCTAGGGAAGAATATTGTTAAATATCTATTTTGCATATGAAATACCAAAACTAGCAATGTTATAAAGAATAAAGATAATAAATTTTGAAATATTCATGTATTAAGTAAAATTTTAATAGAATTTACTACCTCCGTTCCATTTTGGTTGTCTGATTCGTTTAACAAGACTTGAGTAAAGTTATTTTTAATCTAATTTTTCATAATATTAAGTTTAATATTAATATATAAAATTTATATATTTAGAAACTACATTAAAAGTACAATTAAACACAAAAAATTAAATTTAAAAATAAAAAAAATTACTAAAAAAAACAAGCAATAAAGAAAGAGTTGATTTGACCAATAAATAGTAAATGGGACAGAGGGAGTAATAGTTTTGTTGCTCTAGGCCTCTAGGGGTTAAAAATACAACTTCTTTGAAGAGCTAGGGGTGTATATTGTCATGGTAAAAAGTTATAAACTAAAATCGCTAGCAATGAACAATTTAGGAACTAAAATTACATTTTTTTCAAAAAAATAATTATATGGTCAAATTAAGATTTGAACTCATGACTTCAAAATTATTATTTAATATCCACTTAATCATTACAATCATTTGATATAATAATTCAATTAATAGATATATATTCAATCATTATTGCATGGACCATGGTCCACACAGCTGTGTGGACCAAAAATAAAAAGTACATTATTTTTGTACTAAAGGTACATTATTTTTATACTGTAGGTACATTATTTTAGGGTACATTATTTTTGTACTGAAGGTACATTATTTGATATATACTGTCAAATAATGTACCTACAGTACAAAAATAATGTACCTTCAGTATAAAAATAATGTACTTTTTATTTTTGGTCCACACAGCTATGTGGACCGTGGTCCATGCAATAATTTGCCATATACATTAGAGAATATTGAATTAATTTAAACTTCATACAGGGCCCAAAACTTGAATGGACACTGATATGGATTAATTCCTTCATCTCTTCGGTATGTATAGAACACGTAGCAAAATTGTATGAAATTGCATATAGAAAATAAAGAGAGAAGATAGCAGCAAATTGGCTTGAGAGCCTTTATACTCCGTAATTAATTCCTTAGAGAATTGAGAGAGAGAGAATGCAGAACTCCCTTTTACTTGGGTCTAATAGCCTTTTTATAGGCCTAGAAAATCAGCTTTGACTATAAGACCTTTGACCCAAACGTTTGACCCCGACTCGACTACAAAGCGAGGGCAAGACCGTAAAGGGAGGTCAAACCCGGGAAATATTCCCTATCAGACACTACTCCAGGCAAATTATTGCGTGGACCATGAACATAAGGTATATTATTTTTGTACTGAAGGTACATTATTTTTGTACTAAAGATGCATTATTTTATAGTACTATAAAATAATGCACCTTCAATACAAAAATAATGTACCCTAAAATAATGTATTTTATGTACAAAAATAATGTACTTTTAGTATATTAAAAATGTACTTTTTATTTATGGTCCACACAGCTATGTGGACTATGGTCCATGCAATAATGATCGTATCACTCCCATGCTTGTCCCAAAAGTTTTTTTTTTATAATAAAGTTTAAAATATTTATATGTTGACAAAAATTCAGACAAAGTACCTATGAGATCCTTTTACTATAGTGTTTTGTTCAATTTAGTACTTGTATCTTTATTTTGTTTTATTTAGTCTTTATATTTTAAAAAAATGGAACAATTAAGGATAATAGTTAACGGTGATAATATTACCGTTAACTTAGCTTACGTGGTGCTAATATTATAACTGCATATCAAAATATTTATATTCTAACTCATATATTATTTTATAAATATTTAAAATTAATTATTTTTACCACCAATATATTACATTAATATGTCCAAAATAAATAATTACAAACATGTTGACATCAAGTGTTCAAATCTTATTGAAAGCAGAGTTGTAATTATTTATTTTGAATATATTAATGTAATATATTAGTGGTAAAAATAATTAATTCTAAATATTTATAAAGTAATATATGAGTTGAATATAAATATCATGATCTGACAGTGATATCAATGCCACGTAAGCTAAGCCGATTTGATGGTAATATTAACACCGTTAACTATTGTCCTTAATTGCATTTTTTAAAGCATAAGGATTAAATTGAACAAAATAAAGGTAAAAAGACTAAATTGAACAAAAACAATGTAATACAGGAACCTTGTAGGTACTTTGACCCAAAAATTCAAAGTTATCTTTTAATTAAGTTTTTTAAAAAATATATATACATGCACTAACTTCATATATTAAGGGCTCATGTTTTTACTTTGTCTGAGCCCTATAAAATAATAATGTTGGTCATGCAGATATCTTTTGTATCAAATACGATCATGTATACTTTTAAGTTTTAAGTTATACTAGGTATTATGAAAACAAGCTTAGAGGATATAATATAATTTCAAAAGCATACATAATTATACAAAAAGTATTAATGTCAATCAATATTGAAAAAAAAAAAAATCTCCCATATATAATGCATATACAGTGTAGTAAACTAGGCGTCTAGGCAGCAATATGATACAGTAGTACAGTAGTAGTAGAAGTGTATACAGCCAACCAAATAGTTAGGTAAATATTATATAGGTACAGCGCATTGGATGTAACTCTCGGTCTCTTATATTATGGCTATTAAGTCTCGATTTTGTGTCCTTACTTACAATCTATCACATAAGAATTAATTGAGTTGTCCGTGCAAAGATGAAGAGTTCATTAATCTTATGTAAGGCCATTTCACATAATATGTGTAATACTTTTGTTAAAATGGAATGTTTTTTTATGACCTCATGAAAAAGTAATATATTTTAACTAAAAAGTATTGTACGTCATATCTCACATGAAACTTATTCAAAGATTAATCTGTTTGGTTGTAACTAAAAACCTGTTTTCAAAAAGAAAAAAAAAAAACTGTACCTATTGAGTTTTTGAAGTGCCAACTAAGAGAGAAAGGAGGGCAAGAAAAAAGGACAAATTATTGTGTAGACCATAACAAAAAGTACATTTTTAATATACTAAATATACATTATTTGTATACTGAATATACATTAAACAATATAATGTACAATGTACATTCAGTACACAAATAATGTACATCACCTGGATACAATGTACATTTTTAATATAATAAAAGTACATTATTTTTATATTGAATGTACATTATTTGATAATATGGTCCACACAATAATAATTGAGAATAAAAGATGTTGCTCTTTCACACTTCCACCTAATGCAATCATTATGTCATGGACCATGGTTTAAAAGGTGGACCACTAACAGGTGCGTTTTTAATACATTTTATTCATTTTTTGAATATACATTATTTGAGCACAAAAGATTCATTATTTGGTAATATACAAAATAATGAACCTTCAAAATACAAATAATATACATTTAATATATTAAAAATAAACATTTATTAATGGTCCACAATATAATTTGCCCACCTAATATGACTCAACAAAACTTTACAAAATTCTTGACAAATTATGAATCCATCATGCTAGGTGAGTTCTGGTCCAAAAATAAATTGACAGTATACTATAAGTAAATTTGTATCAAAATAATAAAAAGTTCTATTACATGTACTCCATTTTTCTACTCCCTCACTTTTACTCCCTGACATGGTAATAAATGATTAGTTATCTTCATCCTGTAAGCCCCAAGAAAAATGTCAACATCAGCATTTTGTGAGAGGGAGTACAATTTGTGAGTATAATTTGAAAGTACAAGTAGTAGTTTCCTATAATAGGCCTCCACAAATGAGTAATCAAGACATCACACCTACTTGGAGTTGAAATATAAATGAGTCCAAAAAGAGAAGTAGAAGATGAGTCATGTCTAAAAGCTACAAGCCCTAGACAATGAGACAATAATATATTTCTTGCCTCCCTGATTTGAAATAGCTGCAAGCAGCATGCTTGCCCACTTGTTTCACTCCCTGCCCAAAACAATTTAAAAACTGTGTATCAGAGAGTGCATTAATTGATTAAAAAGATCTCTCACAGCATGGATATATGATAAAATTTCCATGCATCTTGAAACAGAGAGGATTGAAAGTAGAAGGCAGAGGGTAGAGCTGAAGTGAAAGCTTTGGGTAGCCCTGTGGTTTGGAGACAACCATGTTGACACAGAAAACCAGACATGGACCACAAGAAACATGTTTTAACATAATTCAGACAGCCATTTCTGGAGTCATGTGACAGTCACAAACATACTGCTCCTCACCCCATCTATTGCTACCTGAAGGTGCACTCTGGGAGGAGCCCATCTTAATATCGTATGATCCTAATCAGCAAAGGACCGTAAGGAGATAAATCAGTCTAGGTTATTCATAACTGATCTGTTCAAACCAATAAGACCAATAGACAACTCCCACACCTCATCTTTCACTACCCAAAGGTCCTCCCGTCTTATGATCCTAATCAGCAAAGGATTATAAGGAGATAAATCAATATATGTTGCTCATAACTGGTCAGCTCAAACCAAGAAAATCAATAAATAACTCCCACACCTCATCTGTCACTACCCAAAGGTGCGCTCTGGTTAGAGCCCACCTTAATGTCCTAGCTGGCAAAGAAACACAATAAGGTAAATCAATCTAAGTTGCTCATAGCTAATCAACGCAAATCAAGATGGCCAATACACAACTCCAACACCACAAAGAGTCAAACTTAAAAGTTTGTGGTTATCAAGCTAACTGTTTAACGAATTTGGTTGGGGGTTCTGAACACAAGATTAGTAATTTTTCTTCACATGTCAGCATTGGGCAAATCACAGCAGATCTTTCAAATGTATTGGTCTAGGCAACCTAATTTTCTTCACTAATACACCCCATTCAAAGGAGTTGTAACTCTTTTTGCCATCCTCCTTTTTTATTGTAATCCACATTCTTGCCATTCAATATTGTAAAACATTCCAATATTTTAACACTTCAACCAAATCAATACTCAAAGTAGAATATATCTAGGAAAATGGTACTGGAAATAAATTACAACGTTCAAACTAAAGTATTCTGAAATCTCCATCTACATTTGGCTAATAAGAACAGACAGACATGGCAGAGGTAATTCAAAGCTGTGTGAATGCAATTTTAATGACTCACATCAACAGCAGACTACAAATTGCGCCCACACCGGTCGCATACATTAACAGATGCAGCATGGGATGGCGTCGTTGGCTTTTCTTTCTGCATCTTTGGTAGATCGAGCTCCAAAACGTCATGCAATGCCTCTGAGCCTTGCTGAAGCTCATGGTCACTGCAAATAACACAGCCAGGTTAAGAGTCTAAATGCGGGATGGTATTAAAATGAAACATTTATTAGCATGTTTGGTTTCAGAACGTTTGGTTCATGAAACAGGTCGGGAATGGAATAGAGCGATGAAAGAGGAGTCATTCAGATATTCTAAGAGAAAACATATGGACTTATAAGGCCATGGGTTAAACTAGCTAATTGATTGGATTCAATCTTTTAGTATGATTTGGCCCATGCGCATTATAGCCCAGATGAGTGACCTTAGCCCAATCTTAGAATATAACATTATGGAAGCAGGTAATATTAAAACATACCTCATTGAAAGAGGGGGCGTCAAACGTATTATAGTATCATGAGTTGGCTTGGCAAGAATCCCTCTCTCCTTCAGCTTTAGGCATACGTCGTAAGCAGTCACGGGAAACAAGGCCTTGCTGTTCAGCTCTACCGCATTGAACAAGCCTCTTCCTCGAATTTCCTTTATGAATTCAGGAAACCGCTGCTGAATCTTCGTTAGCTGGAGCCTGAGCTGCTCTCCCATCTGAGCAGATCTGTCATCAATACGCATTTTATCATAGCAGTCTTTCTTCCAAAACAATTAGCTCTTTAATGAGTTCTTTATAATTATTCATTAAAAAGGGACTCAATATGCAAGTTGAAGAATAATGCAAAGAATTTAGTACCTCTCTGCAAGTCCTTCATCTCTTATCACGTCTAGAGATGCAATGGCAACAGCGCTGGCCAAAGGATTCCCCCCGAAAGTACTGTTATAGAGGATGAAGAAATGGATTAACTCAAATAGAACGACGCCCAATTAAACGTGCATGATGAACTGCACTAAAGAGTGAACTGAGATAATGGCACCACCGTATACTAAAATAATCTGAATAGAGATATTATAGGTGTATGACTTTTGCGGAGAACAAAATACTTGTCTGTCTGAACTGACATTCATGTTCGGGCAAAATAAATAAAAGCAAATATGAACCTACTAACATAGGGAATGTAGTAATCAGATTGGTTAGCATGATTGACCGTGCACTCTTATCCCTTAAGAGATGTCAGGAGTTCAAAACCCCCTCTCGTATGAAAAAAACAATATGGCCAGCACTTTGCCCCTTAATTGGGTCAACTCGGTGCGAACGGGGATTAGTCTGTGTATGGTACGGGCTTAAAGGGGCCTCCTATAGTTAGGGCCCACTAACACGGGACACCTCATGGTTTAACCCAAAAAAAAAAAAAAAACATATGGAATTTAGTGTGACATAATTAAGATCTGATTTTTTTGGTCCATAAGAGATTCTTATCTCACTGATATTAAATAACTATCAAGAATATAAAGTGAAACATGATATATTGATATGCAGTCATTACAACCCAGCTTGGCGGGACAAATTTTAAGCGAAAACTTGATTGCATTAATTTATCTAGTCACTCTTGCAGTAAGCCTATTTTTCAGATGTCATGCTCTTTTAATCTTTTCTCCAGTAACTTCTTAAGCCAAAAGCCATATTAAGATGTAAATTTTAAAGTTTCTTCATTCCTTAGAAATTAAAACTCTTGTAGAGTGTTTTGGAAGAGTAAAATTGCAGGTTAATCTAATTAAGAAACAAAAAAAAAAATTTAAAAATAATTGATTACCTTCCATGCTCTCCGGGCTGAATACAAAGCATAACATCTTTGTCTGCTAGCACCGCGCTTACAGGTAACACTCCACCACCCAATGCTTTTCCCAATATCTGCACACAACAAAATTTATTATTGATCGATGGATGTTTTAGAAGACGGTAATAGAGCATGATGAGGGTCTGTGGAAAAGTTAGTCCACATACAGGTTTTCGAATTTTTCAGAATCGAACAGAAGTGCTTACTATGACATCAGGGCGGACCCCTTCCCAATCACAGGCCAGCATTCTTCCAGATCGGGCTAGCCCACTTTGTATCTCATCAGCAATCATTAGAATATTAAATTTTGAGCAAAGATCTCTAACAGCTTTCAGATAGCCATCCGGGGGAATTATAACCTGTATGGAAAATATAATTATATAAAAGCACATAATACATAAGTGCTTATCAAATGGTCGGTTCAGTTGAGGAATATGCTTTACCCCTGCCTCTCCTTGGATGGGTTCAAACAAAAAACCAGCTATCCGATCTCCTTTCTCTGGAAACAACAAGAACTAAGGAATAAATCTGAGCATCAATGTTTGCAGAGAGCAAAGAATTCACGTGACTGGTTTCTATACCGGCACCAAGCTTACTGTTATAAATTAAACATAACTCTAAAGAAACATATTTGCGTGGTGCGTACCCTTAAATACCCTCTCAAGGGCAGCTGCATCACCAAAATCAACTTTAAGATTGCCGGGCAACAAGGGCCAAAATCCACGAGTTGCCTCGTTGTCACAGCTCATGGATATAGCAGCCAGTGTACGTCCATGGAAGCAACCACAGCACGAGACAATTATAGCCTTCACATACCAAAGTTAAATGAACAACTTGATCACTCTAAAATATATGGATTCAAAGCCAAACTAACCATACACTAGAAGTCTAGAACATATGAAGTGTTGCTCGGTACAACTCCTACAATGCCATCTAAACTGCATGCTCCTGTCAAGCATAACTAACCACTTACGCGCAACTATTTTAGTTGCCAAACTAAAGAATTAAAATCCAGTCAAAACCAAAAAAAGGTTTTCAAAGCATGTGTTGTAGCACATGGAACTCACGTTTAATGGATTTTAAAAGAAAGCATAAGAGAATAATTTAGTCAACATTAAAACACTCATCTTAAATGGTACAATTTGCAAGGACATGTGTCTTGCATGAACTTCAAGCATAGGCGGCAAAAGCACTGGCATCTACAATTTGACTTCTCAGGCAAAGTTCAATGTGCAATCCAATCCCCCGGGAAAGATTCTCCGAGGAAAATAATTATAATCTTGCTTCCTCAAACTTAAATTATACCCCTCTCCAAAAAACATGATATCCTTCTCAAGTGACCTTACTTTTCAACTTCTTCATAATCTTTGTATTTGTGGGGGTTTTCAAAAGCAAAAATAGCATAAAAGACTATTTCAGAGAGTTAAGTATATCCTTTTCAAGAGAGCTATGCATGTTCACATAAAATAGTATTTAGAGGCAATTATATGTCAAAGAATCAGCCATTTTACTATCCTTTCTAACAAGCAATCTTAGGAGAAACAAAGTGATTAATGCTTCCCATTCAAAGTTTAATCATAGAATTACTATAAGACGAAGCTTAATAGTGAATCCTGAAACTAAGCCTCCCTCCACCTCCACTTTACCAAATATAAACCAAAAGCTTGAAGAAGTTTTAATTCTAAGCATTAAAAATAAAAAAATATATATATATAACATAATAAAAATCAATATGAACTAGCATAGGACGACTAAATCCTTACCTCATCTTTCGGTATTCCTTTCTTAATGTATCCCCATTTCTTTGACAACTTCAAAGCTGTCTCTACTCCTTCTGCTCCAGTATTCATTGGTAGTGCCATGTCGTATCCAAACATGCTGGTAAGGCGTTCGGCAAATACTGGAAATTTGTCATTATAAAATGCTCTTGAACTAAGAGTGAGATTTTCAGCCTGTTTCACTAGTGCGTTCATGATCCTGGGATGACAATGCCCCTGCAAAAGTAAAAGAAATAAAAGATATTAACTTAAGACTCTTTTAACTTTTTTGAGCAATAAACAAAGTATGCTAAAAATCTTTCAACTTCTAATTTCACATTATAAGGGCAATCTTCTAATAGGATCTATAAACCACATCCTCTGCCTCTCTTTTCCTTTTAACCTGATTGACAGCAGAATAAGCTGAGAGGAAGTCCAGATACATGTTCCCTTCTGGATCCCAGACAGTCGATCCCTTTGCCCGAGAAAAAACAATGGGAATTGGATGGTAACTGCAATACAATCACAAATGCTTTGTCACTTTCTTTAAAAGCATAAATTGTACTCCTGTTATATAACCGATTTTAAATGTATATCATGCCTTGATTTTGCACCATACTATCTCATGGTTAACACAATCTAAAATTTAACTTATCACTTTATCCCATTATCTTTGGCAGCTAAGTTGATTATAAATTTTTATTTACAAAAAAAAAACCTATAATGAACAAAAGAAAATTACAGAAAATAGTGGACTTGCTAAAGCATAAATTCATTTCAAACACCCAAATTACTGAAGTTCAACTACACTATCCAGCCTGCAAAAATCTACTCAAGACTGAACAAGTAAAGAAAAAATAAATAAAACAAACAAATCAGAGACTAAAGAATGAAATAAACAATGAGATTCACAGTAAAGCTTTAAATTGCCAAATTGGAAACTAGCAGTAAAATTAATCACACCCAGAAATGAAAAAGAAGTATAAATTACACACACACATATATGGGTTTATGTATGTGAAGAAAGAAATAGTACTTGTGAGCACTGCACTCAGACTCCAAGCCAATGAGGTGTTGAGAAGGGGAAGCTGAATTTGCTTCAGGTTGGGCGCTAGAGAAATTCCGAACGCTTCCTACTCTGCTCAAGATACGCTGCAAAGGCCTCCTTGTCGCCATGGTTATCAAGAAAGTAACAATCTTGAATCGCAGCAAGAACCCACAACTTTATTTCTTCTCTTCTTTATCTTCTGTATCTATACACATACGGAGTTGATGATGAGTTTGTTATACGTGGAGAGCGGGGCTTGGTGACCAAGATACGCAACTCCCTAAAAGGCAAAAATGGCTCCTTTTCCAAAGAAATTGAATTATTATGCATATTTGGATGATTTATTATGATTTTATGAATATTTAACGTTAAAATCCAATGTTTACTACGGATTATAATAACTTTGAGGGAAAATTACATCTTTAATCCCTGAGTTTTAACCAAGTTTCGATTCCATCCCTAAAATATGATCGTATCAGATTTAGTCCCTCAGTTATTTACGAAGTGACGAGTTTAGTCTCTAGTGTTAATATTCCGTTAGCACCTAACGGAGAACTTAAAAGCAAATTAATAATAGAAGTGTAAATTTGAAATTTCGAATTCTAATCCTTTCTTTGTAAGATCATAAATACTGTATAAACATACAGAATGAATCTACGAGAAACTTAACTCGTAGTAGCAGAAGCGTAGATCGCGTTGTTGATATTTCCAGCCATAGTTGATGCCTTGTTGTGTTGCCTCTTGAACGGTAGATCTACACTCTTGAACGGTAGATCTGCACGGGTGTTAATCGTTTTGTCACTCAGAACCCTAGATGGTGTGTTGGTATTTTCTGAGCAGTATGAGTACCATAACTTAAGGTGCTATATAATTGTCTATATGTCCTGCATCCCATCAATGCAGGTTTTATATAGGCATAATGGTGGATTGGACTAAACCTAGATGTCCAATCCAACCTATAACTTAAATGGGCCTAGTCCACTTGCATCACATTATTAAGACCCACAATATATAATATATATTGTATTAGGAAAAAGTCTTACCGTCTCCCACTTGGTGCAAGTACTAGCACAACTTTTCATTAAAGAACAAACACATGAATCATAGCGATATGTCATCTATTCGACAGAGTAATATCTTCTATGTATCACATGCATTTTTATTCCCCAACTTAAGTCTTTTATGAACAAATCCAACATTTATTCTTGGTACCTTAAGGGATGTTTCTCAAAATATATATATGCGCAACTTAAAAGAGCAAACCATCCAAATTGTACAAAAGAGTACACTTCATAATCTCTAAGATCCTTAGTGTTAACTATGCCTTAAGTAGAGATCTCTTAATGTTAACTATGCCTTAAGTAGAGATCTTTTAATGTTAGCATAATGCTAACTATGTTCCACGACTAGTTTATAACTTAACTTAAGCACTACCTCTAACGGCCAAGAGTTTGGAGTTGACATGTCTGTCACTCCCACTCATCAAAATAGCCAAAAGGTAGTATAGTCATAGAAGCGTTCCAACAACTTAGACAATAAACTAAAATTCTAAGTCCATAAATTTGGAATTTAAATATACACCATAACTTCACAAATCATTTTAATGTCCACTTTATAATGAACTGAATATTATGAGTCTTACTTTTATGTCTTCCAAAATTGTCTTGAGCCTTATAAACCAGAATGGCCCAGGATCAATTTTGAAGAAACTGAAGACTCTATTAAATGCTAAAGAATTTATTTAAATAACAGTGTATCACAAGTTAAATGTTTTGTTCTAATAAACTCCTTAATAGTGTTACAACATTTTCATAAATATGTTGCACAACCAAATGTTCAATAATTTGAACTTATGAATTTATATGAACAAATACAAGATTGATACTTGTGGAATCTTTAGTGGAGCATCTTAATGATCTTTTCTAAATGATCACTCCCACTGATTAAAATATTCTTCAGCAGAATTAATGATATACGTACTCATAATTGATTTGACCAACTAAATAATGAAGATATAATTCCCCACCATTAGTTGGGCATACTAAATAATCAATGTTTGGTTCCAATCCAACTAAAGTAATAACTAATGTGGACATAACTCCCCACCATAGTTGGACGATGTACTAAAATAATAAAATACACTTTCCAAAACCAAGTTGGAATTTGGCTCGAAAGAGGTACATTTTATTCTTGGAAACCAAATGAGGTATATCGAATATATCACGTAACTTACTACAGTTAGTCCAAATAACCGAGCAAGATTTGCGAAACAATTAATAAAAGTGGTTAAATTTTGGAAAATAACTAAATACATGTTTTGCCAATGCAAACCATGAAAACTTAGAATTATAATTGAACTAAATTTATAAATTCTAAGAAATTGTGATAAAATTATTATCTAATGGGTGAGGGATTTATTGACATAAAACTTGCCTGTAGGCTAAAGTTTTAATTCTATTAAATCCAATTAAAACCCTTATGATAATATTTCATCTCAATTATTAAATAGACCGAAGAATCTAGAGACATAAAACTTGCCTGTGGGCTAAAGTTTTACTCAATTAGATCCAACTGAATTTTATGATGAAACAATTATCAAATGAGTTGAAGAATCAAGTGATATAACCTGTAGGCTAAAGTTTTAATCAACAAGATTCATTACAACTATTATGATAAAACTTAAGAAATCATGTTCCTTTCTTAATCCCTATGGGTAAATTAAGAAATATGATCCAAAGTTTGCATCATAAAATTAAACTTTATGATAGAGATAGAAATTATTTACAAACAACTATAAAATAAGTAAAATTTATTTATTTCTATCATTACTGATAAAACTACTAAACTACATTCCGATACATAATTGCCTGTGGGCTAAATTATGATCATAGTCTAGTATTTAATCCTAATTAATCATACAAATATAACGAAATTGCCTGTGGGCTAAATTCCATCATATTAAATACAATTAATCACAAATGATATGTCTAAAACTTTATGTGATCAAGATAAACTACTCAATATATAATTTTAACTGATTAAAGGATGTTGTGGCTACTCCCCAATCAAATTAAAAAATTATAAGATCACTAGACAATTATCAATTCATTACCTAATCTTTATGTGATTGAAGCTTAATAGAAATCAGTAAATTAAAGATGATATGGCTATTCTTTAATGAATTGAAATCAAATCACATTGGCAATGAATAATTAAAAACTTTAACAAACAAATTATACCAGATCGTGATGGGAAAATCCAAATATATATGATATTTAAGGAGACTAATGGCACAAGATGTTCTTAAGTCATGGCTATAAAACTAGTATGCCTCCCCAATTCATATGCACTCAATGTATAACTGTTTGGGGGTATGAACCTAAAATTTGTTAGGCTATACACCAAAAAACTGCATGGTTCACCTATGATTAAAGCTTAAATGGGTGAACTAAAACAACGGACTAAATGTGCTTAAATTCAGGCACTACCGTAACTAAAGTTTATGCATAAGTCCAACTTAATTAGGAAATAATATAATTCCATCCTAAATTTATGCATTGCTAGAGGCATAATAAAAAAAATTGCATAATTTAAAACAAAATATTATGCTTTGGGCAAATATGCATAAACTTAAAAACATTAAACTCATATATTCCAAACAAATTGCATAACTTAAAACAATTTTTAATATGAGCTTTCAAAGTATAGAATTAATATCCAAACACTAATATAAGTCCAAACCAAAGAGACTCAACAATTTCAATAATGACATAATGTATATATACTTTGAAATTTCAAACTTTAAGCCCATGGAAAAAAAATTTAATGCATAAAGATCAAATTTCTGAGAAATAAACTGAATTTACAAATTTTAGCAATATCAAACCAAAAGGATATGTTGTACTTTGTAAATCAAAATCTCACAAACCTAATCGCATAATTAAACATAATATTATACACTTAATGTGATCAAATGCATGAAACAATCCAAAGAGTATGAATCATACATAATCAAATATGGCCAATAACATTAATCATAATTCAAAGAGTAAATGAATTATGGAATAAATGTACAATCATGGCAACAGTTGCCTAAAAAAAAAAATTCATATCTTAAGCATTGCCACAAACATAATTGAAAACAATTCAGGATTCATAAATAAAACCATAATAATAATGTTAACATTAAAGTATTAATGGTAATAGGTAACCTTATAATTACCATTAACATTTAATAATAACAACCAAAGTATGGTAATACACCTTCTTTAATGTTTCCATTTTCCTTAAAGAAAAAAAAATGTGGCAATTACAATTTATAGCAGTTAACTATAACCGTAGCACCAAAAAAATAATGATAAAGAAACTTAATGACTTACCTTAATAATGCAAATCGCATCTCCCATAGTGCTAAAATTCTCTCCATCTTCACCGCTAGTAACCTCGATGCAGCCTCCAATCTATACTATATATAAAAACAATTTCCTCCTCCCAAATTTTCCCCCCAAAACTTAGGGGTATTTTGGTAAAATCATTTATTTTATTTATTTATTATTTTATTATTTTATTAATTATCCATCCTATAATATTATTATGGTAATATATATATATATATATATGATAATGATAATATGATAATATGGTAATATTGTTAATATTAATGGGTGATGGGTGATTGGTGATATATAATTGATAATTGATAATATGGTATATGGTATTATTCTTAATATTAATATATTAATATATACTAATATTAATTAATTAATTGGTGATTATTTTAAAAAAAGAATAATTAATTGGTGATTGGTGATTAGTGATATGGTAATATTGTTATATATTAATATTAATTAATTAATATATACATATATATAATATATATATATATATATATATTAATATTAATTAATTAATTGGTGATTGGTGATTAGTGATATGGTAATATTGTTATATATTAATATTTATATTTATATAGATTGATATTGATATTAATTAATTAATTGGTGATTGGTGATTAGTGATATGATAATCTATATCTATATCTATATATCTATATATATTTATATAATTGACATGTAATTAACTATATTAGAATGAAAAAATTATATAATATTGTAGTAAAATTTTAACATGTCAATCATCTATATTTACATAAAATTAAAATTAATTATACTTTCCTTTTGAAAAATCTTCCATATTATGTTTATCCTCCACTATATAATGATGAGAAATGACTCTTCTCTCACAACGTACCAATATCTGTGCTCTCACTATTAGTTAGAGATCTATAATATGTAATTCTACGAAGTCGAAGATCGAACTTTAACACGCGTAGAATTGTTATGGTATGCGGTATGATTTAATTTTTAGTTGATTCATTCTGCATGTTGGAGATCCTTATGGTGTAGTCTGCATTCCATAGAGTATTTTGTAGTACTGTGATTTAGTTTGATTTTACCAGCTCAATATGCTTTAATTTTTGCTGATAAGGTTTCAAGTAGCTAGGCCAATTTTTCCATGGGCGTATCACATATGTAAAATTACAATTTTCAGAGTGATTGTAGTGAACAATCAAATGTTTTCTATAATTATATATTTTAATCACATTACTTTGATTGGTAATTTCTAATGGAAAAACATTGTATTGTAACTTTGTATTACAAGATTTTGAATGATAATACCTTATTTAACTATCCATCTTTTTAGTTGTACTGTGCAAAATAACTAGCAATCTACGGATGCTCATCTATATATTGTAGAATTTGCAATCTTGATCTTCCCCATTTACGGATGCTTATGTAATTTGGTAAAAATGGTGGTTACTATACTTGAATAAATCCTCAATTATTCATTCCAATTGTTCGTTTTACCATTCCAATTCTTCATTTTATAAAAAATGGTGCATTGGAAGCTAAACATGGGTCATTGTATCATTGATTGTTGATTCCAATTATTATTAATCTTTATTATTAATTGCACAATACTAATTCACACTTATTAGTTAAAAAATGGTGATTACTATACTTGAATAAATGAAATAATAATATTAAATTTTGTAGCCTCGATTTAAAATCTATTATGTTAATATAATAATAATAATAATAATAATAATAATAATAATAATAATAATAATATAATACTCCGTAGTAATAATAATCTAAAATTCTTAATATAATTTTCCTAATAATAATAATATAATAATAATAATAATCCATAACTCTTAATATAAGTTTGTAACTAAATTTTCCTATTAAATCTGTTTATAAAGGTAATTATAAATATAGAATTGAGAAATTCCTATGATATTTTATTTAATTGATATTATTCCTAATATATTTTATCTAAAAGGCTTCCTTCCTTTTTTATAACATTGTTCCATATGTTAATCTGTTTAATATGCTAATCTGTATAGGTAATTACCATATACTATTTACCATCTAAATAATCCGTGGTAATTACACTATATTTAACATCTAAATTTATTATGGTCATTAAACATAGGTATTTCATTCTTACGATAATTTTATATATTTTTACTTCAGATAATGTCAATTACCCGTGCATTTCATTTGATTACTTTTGAATAAAATCTTAAAAATTATGACAACTAATGAATTAATATTGTTGTTCGTAATATAAATTTTATCAAATCAGTTAACGAAATTGATAATACACATATTACATCCATAATTAGAGGAGATTAACAAAATTATGATAATTATTTCAATTCACGTATTATTATGCTAATTCACATATTATTACGTCCATACAATTATGTAAATTATTTCAATTCACAGATTATTACACATATAAAATTATGCTAATGGTTACTTTGGAATAAAATATTAATAATTATGGTCATTGAGAAATTAGTTCAAACATTATACTTTTATTAAACGGTTTTTTATACTTGCCGTAATTTTATCTAATCAATTAAAGAAATTAATGGTACACATATTACGGACATAATTAAAGAAAATTAAACATACACATATATATTACGGATAAAATTAAAGAAAATTAAACATACACATATTACGTCCATAATTAAACGAAATTAAAATATACATTATTTTTTAATTATAATATATACTCCTTAATTACCATACTTATTCATAATACATGGACGTCATAATTAGCATAATATTAATCTATACTATATATAAAAACATAAGAATAGTAAAGGCATATTTTAAATTTTAAACAATAGTAAAGGTAAATTAAAAATAGAATGAAAATATTTCAATAATAATATTCTACATCATTAATTAAAAATAGAACAGAAATTAGGTAAAAATACGAGTGGATTTATTATTCTAATTGACTAATTAACTGAAAATAAAAAAAAATAAACTAAAAATGAATCTGATGTTACTAATTGATTGAATATATAAAAGGAAATGAATATTAATAATTGACTGTAAATAAAAAAAAATCCATAATTAACTAAAATGAAAAAGGAAATGGTCATATCATTGCAATTTAATTAAAAAGGGAAAACATTCTACATCATAAATAATAAAGGCATATTATAAACAATATTAAAGATAAATTAAAAAAGGAACGAAAATTAAAAATGAAACGTAAATATTTCAATAATAATATTCTACATCATCAATTAAAAATGGAACGAAAATTAGGTAAATATTACTACGTAATTCTTTTCATTTTTCCTAGATAAGGTTGCCTAATATTAATTTACACATAACAATCGGAACTAATAATTAAAAAAAATAGAAGAACTGCAGGAGACGTCTGTTTTTTTTTTTAATTTTATTATTATTATTATTATTATTTAATTATTTTAATTAAAATTATTTAAAAAGTTTATTTTAAAATTAGTAACCACCATGTCATCACAATTGTAGGTAAACAGATCAATTTGGACTTTTTTTATTTTTGAAAACATGTCAATTTGTACTTAATTGCATGAGTTTATATAGTTCAGGAATCCAATTGCATTTTTTTGAGTTCGATGGCCTAATTGCAGTTTTGTGTGTAGTTCAGTGGTTTATTTGACCATTATTCCGAGAAAAATGATATTACTAATCTATACTATATATAAAAACAATTTCCTCCTCCCAAATTTTCCCCCCAAAACTTAGGGGTATTTTGGTAAAATTGTTTATTTTATTATTTTATTATTTTATTATTTTATTAATTATCCATCCTATAATATTATTATGGTAATATGATAATGATAATATGATAATATGGTAATATTGTTAATATTAATGGGTGATGGGTGATTGGTGATATATAATTGATAATTGATAATATGGTATATGGTGTTATTCTTAATATTAATATATTAATATATAATATATTAATATATACTAATATTAATTAATTAATTGGTGATTATTTTAAAAAAGAATAATTAATTGGTGATTTTTTTGAAATCAATTAATTGGTGATTGGTGATTAGTGATATGGTAATATTGTTATATATTAATATTAATATTAATATTAATATTAATTTATATATATATATATATATATATAGGTATATATATATATATAAATATTAATTAATTAATTGGTGATTGGTGATTAGTGATATGGTAATATTGTTATATATTAATATTTATATTGATTGATATNCAATCTTGATCTTCCCCATTTACGGATGCTCATGTAATTCGGTAAAAATGGTGGTTACTATACTTGAATAAATCCTCAATTATTCATTCCAATTGTTCGTTTTATCATTCCAATTCTTCATTTTATAAAAAATGGTGCATTGGAAGCTAAACATGGGTCATTGTATCATTGATTGTTGATTTCAATTATTGCTAATCTTTATCATTAATTGCACAATACCAATTCACACTTATTAGTTAAAAAATGGTGATTACTATACTTGAATAAATGAAATAATAATATTAAATTTTGTAGCCTCGATTTAAAATCTATTATGTTAATATAATAATAATAATAACAATAATAATAATATAATACTCCGTAGTAATATAAATCTAAAATTCTTAATATAATTTTCCTAATATTAATAATAATAATATAATAATAATAATCCATAACTCTTAATATAAGTTTGTAACTAAATTTTCCTATTAAATCTGTTTATAAAGGTAATTATAAATATAGAATTGAAAAATTCCTATGATATTTTAATTAATTAATATTATTCCTAATATATTTTATCTAAAAGGCTTCTTTCCTTTTTTTATAACATTGTTCCATATGTTAATCCGTTTAATATGCTAATATATATAGGTAATTACCATATACTATTTACCATCTAAATAACCCGTGGTAATTACCAACTATATTTAACATCTAAATTTATTATGGTCATTAAACATAGAGATTTCATTCTTACGATAATTTTATATATTTTTACTTCAGATAATGTCAATTACCCGTGCATTTCATTTGATTACTTTTGAATAAAATCTTAAAAATTATGACAACTAATGAATTAATATTGTTGTTCGTAATATAAATTTTATCAAATCAGTTAACGAAATTGATAATACTCATATTACATCCATAATTAGAGGAGATTAACAAAATTATGATAATTATTTCAATTCACGTATTATTATGCTAATTCACATATTATTACGTCCATACAATTATGTAAATTATTTCAATTCACAGATTATTACACATATAAAATTATGCTAATGGTTACTTTGGAATAAAATCTTAATAATTATGGTCATTGAGAAATTAGATCAAACATTATACTTTTATTAAACGGTTTTTTATACTTGCCGTAATTTTATCTAATCAATTAAAGAAATTAATGGTACACATATTACGGACATAATTAAAGAAAATTAAACATACACATATATATTACGGATAAAATTAAAGAAAATTAAACATACACATATTACGTCCATAATTAAACGAAATTAAAATATACATTATTTTTTTAATAATAATATATACTCCTTAATTACCATACTTATTCATAATACATGGACGTCATAATTGGCATAATATTAATCTATACTATATATAAAAACATAAGAATAGTAAAGGCATATTTTAAATTTTAAACAATAGTAAAGGTAAATTACAATTAGAATAAAAATATTTCAATAATAATATTCTACATCATTAATTAAAAATACCAGTGGATCTATTATTCTAATTGACTAATTAACTGAAAATAAAAAAAAATTGACTAAAAATGAATCTGATGTTACTAATTGATTGAATATATAAAAGGAAATGAATATTAATAATTGACTGTAAATAAAAAAAAATCCATAATTAACTAAAATGAAAAAGGAAATGGTCATATCATTGCAATTTAATTAAAAAGGGAAAACATTCTACATCATAAATAATAAAGGCATATTATAAACAATATTAAAGATAAATTAAAAAAGGAACGAAAATTAAAAATGAAACGGAAATATTTCAATAATAATATTCTACATCATCAATTAAAAATGGAACGAAAATTAGGTAAATATTACTACGTAATTCTTTTTATTTTTCCTAGATAAGGTTGCCTAATATTAATTTACACATAACAATCGGAACTAATAATTAAAAAAAAATAGAAGAACTGCCGGAGACGTCTGTTTTTTTTTTAATTTTATTATTATTATTATTATTATTATTATTTAATTATTTTAATTAAAATTATTTAAAAAGTTTATTTTAAAATTAGTAACCACCATGTCATCACAATTGTAGGTAAACAGGTCAATTTGGACTTTTTTTTTTGAAAACATGTCAATTTGTACTTAATTGCATGAGTTTATATAGTTCAGGAATCCAATTGCATTTTTTTTGAGTTCGATGGCCTAATTGCAGTTTTGTGTTTAGTTTAGTGGTTTATTTGATCATTATTCCGAGAAAAATGATATTACTAATTGATTTAAAATATAAAAAGATCGTAATCTATATTCTATACTATATATAAAAGTAAAATCCTCTTATTTCATTCCCCGCCTAAACATTTGTAGTCAATTAATGAAATATTTTATTGGTCAAATAATTAATAAAGCTTATTTGTTAAGAAAATGTAAAATAGAAATTAACTAATATCTATAAATTGATAATATGTATACTCACGTATCAACACTATTAATAAAAGTAAAATCATTTATCGGGAAAAGAAAAGGATATTACTAATTGACTGAAAATTATTTAAAAACTTTAATAATTAATTATACTTTCCTTTTGAAAACTCTAAGTTATTTAAACTTTAAAAAAATTAATTGAACATGGGTTGTTAGATTTTTATAATAATCAAAATTAATTCATTCAAATATGGAGGAGGAAGATAAAACTAAATGCAATATGGGGAAAATGAATATACTTAAAGTATAAAAGTATAATTACACATATATTAGTGTAATTGACTAATAATAATTGCCTAATAATTATTATGATAATTAAGTTAAGCATTAGTCGTTGAATTTATTTTTATAATAATTACAATTAATTTATTTCTCATTTTCTCATATTTATTTTAGTAATAATATAATTATATAAGTCATATTACTTATAGATCTTTTTAAGATAATTTTAGACAAACAAGTCATATATTATTCAATTAATTGAGTAATATTTTTGTACTAATCTTATAATCAAATAAATGTACACGTTCAATATTAGAATTTTTTATAATTTCATCTTTATTTTTATTATCTCAATATATAATAAAAAAAATTTATCCACGCCCTTGTAATTGGACAATTATTTGTTCTAATTCAAAGGAAAACATCAGAAAACATAATCGATCCAATCAATTTCATCAATTGCGCTATATAATATTCGATGTTATAATATATATAATTGTATATTGATCCAAATATTCTTTAAATATTATAACAAATCCATTCCGTGCAACGCACGGGCGAAAATACTAGTTATACTTAATGGTTTAATGGTAGGACTTAATTACCATTATCAATAATCACCAAATAGGTAATCTTTTCAAACTTAATAGATTACCAAGAAATAATTATTATTATGAACTGTAATAAACGAGATTAGCCCTTAAACTTTAATAACAGTAACCACATATTGCCAATTAACTATATAAAAGGCAAGGCTGTAATTAAGGGGATGCCTACTGTCAATCTCATATCACCACATAATAATTAACCAAGACAATAAAGTCTTTTAATGTCTTTTAGTGAGACTAAAATTTAGGGTAATACTCAAATTACCATTGTGAAGGCAATATACCAACTATATTGCTTACTATTATTAAAAGAATTAATATTATTATTAGGCCCCGAAAACTATTAATATATCAACTTAAACAATAGTCATAATTCTTAATGGCCAAAAATAATAATTATAATTATTAAATCCTTAATGGCTCATAAACAAACCAAATACAAATGATTATAACACTTGATTACTCAAATTAGGCCTATAATTCTTAATGACCCAAATAAGCTATAATCATGGATGAAAATGGTCTAGTACTAAAATACATCCAAACTTAAGATTATTACCAACAATAAATTAAATACCATGAACAAAATATGGTAGTCAGTAATAATTAAGACTTAATAAACATGTTATGCATAATAATCAATATTATTACCATAATAAACATGTTATAAGTCAAATAAAATAGCTATAAGCCTATAATTATCACTGAAAAATATAAAACAATAAAGGTGGATCCATACTTTAATGACCCAATATAGGTCCCTAATAGCTTGTTCAAAAATAGGTTTTAAAATCCAAGTGAGATATATGACTAAAATATGCCCAAAATTAAATGGGAAACCAAACAAGCTGGATTAATATGTCATAATACCCTAAATTGACCTAAGGATCCAAAATTGAATGATATATCCTATGAGTCAATAATATACTAAATCCAACCATAATGTATGTTTTCATGAATGTAGAATAATTTTAATAAAAAATTAAAATAATTATTTGATAAAAATACATAGCATACTTGGATTTACAATTTAATATATTATTAACACATATATTCTTAATTAAATAAATTGCAATACTTTAGGCAATTTAATATAAATTTCAATATTAAATTAAATTCAAATAGCAAAATCAATACTTAATATTTGCTTAAATTAAAAAATAATTTAATTATGAATTTAATGCCAAAAATTAAAAGAAAACCAAAGAGCATTAATATTCCAAAACAAATAAGCAATCATTATATATTTACCATTTGCCTAAACAATTTCCAATATTAGTTAAGGTAATATGGTAATATTAAAACCTAATATAATTACCTTACCAAAATTAATATATAATTATTATTTAATAAGGCAAAAAAAAATATGGTAAATAAAAGTAATTGCATTTGAATAGGAAATTATCTTACGTATCTCTCTGCCATCTCCAGCTTATCTCTCCGCTATCTCTGGCTTTTACGTATCTCTCTGCTCCATTGATTTCCATGGAAGGAGAGCAGCAGTGGCAAGCTGGTAACCCTGCCCACCTCCGCCAACGTCGTCCCCACCTTGTGGCGACACCAGCATCCTTCCTACGCCGCAAAGCCTCATCGTCGTTGAAAAACAGATCTATCGACGCCCCAAGTTTGAGGAGCAGCGACCAATGCCTGGAGTGCTCACAGCGGAGAACCCATCAGCATCACCCTTTGTCGCCCATGAACCAGTTGTCGCCTTCTTCATAGAATCGCCGGAAAACCAGAAGAGATTATGAAAAGCAGCGGCTAGAGAATTGCGGTTCGACAGTACAAGGAATCTGCATTGCTGCGTCGACAGTGGACACCGGAGCTGCACAAGCACTTCGTCGATACTGTAAGTTCTAACGTCAATCCCCTCCTAAACATCTCGTATAGCGAAGTAAACCAGCGAACAGGGGAAAACGATCAGATGAAACAGAAAGAAAATAAAAAACCAGAATACTGCTTTTTTTTTATTTAAGAAATACAAATTCCTCACTTAATGGACAAAAAAATAAAATTTAGCAATTCAAATATTAAAAGCAGTCCAAAAAATCATATACAAAAAAAAAAAAAAACTTAATGTATATGAAATAGATTAATGTTGATCATTAGGCAATACAATCAACCAGGCAGAAATTCATAAAAGCTCTGATACCAAATGTAAGATCATAAATACTGTATAAACATACAGAATGAATCTACGAGAAACTTAACTCGTAGTAGCGGAAGCGTAGATCGCGTTGTTGATATTTCCAGCCATAGTTGATGCCTTGAACGGTAGATCTGCACGGGTGTTAATCGTTTTGTCTCAAACTTAACTCAGAACCCTAGATGGTGTGCTGGTATTTTCTGAGCAGTATGAGTACCATAACTTAAGGTGCTATATAATTGTCTATATGTCCTGCATCCCATCAATGCAAGCTTTATATAGGCATAATAGTGGATTGGACTAAACCTAGATGTTCAATCCAACCTATAACTTAATGGGCCTAGTCCACTTGCATCACATTATTAAGACCCACAATATATAATATATATTGTATTAGGAAAAAGTCTTACATTCTTATATTGAAACTCTCACGCATAACTCATTCTTTTCTTCTTCCTTCTACAATGTAAGGTGTTCTAAAAGTTGTAGTATGCGTGGGATGGAAAGAAGGTTTGGGAAAGGTGAAACTTTCCTGAGATGTCGTTCTCTAAGGATAGCAAATGGGAATTGAATAATGTACGATTAAACACAAGTGCGTAAGAGCCATAGAAAGCTAGGTCTCAAGAGCATTATGAAAGTAACAAGTAATTGTAAAGAAACTATTAAAAGTACTTGTAAAGAAGCAATTAAGTGAATGGAGGGGAACTATGACTAGGTGTTCCTTGATTGGATACAATAGAATGACCTTAAGTATAGGAAGTAGTTTAATGCATTGATCATGATTCTTGGAAGATGTTTCCATTGTCAAGCCACTCTCGTGGTGTAATTGGCCTATCAAGTAGTAAGACTAACATTATCCCAGCAATTGTACTCCCTTTCTAATCTATGTGGATTTCAAATACTAATTTTCATTTATTTTTTCTTGTCCATGTGGATAGCAAACTTGCAGCTGCTGTGTTAAATGTGGGAAGGGAAGGCAAACTGTCCATGTGGTTTGACAATATTGTGTAATGTTAGATTATGTAATGCATGATTTGAATTAAAAGTTGTGTTCGATTTAAATTAAAGTTTTTTTCAAGTTGAATTAAAGTATACTCTCAATTGAAAGTAGAAATGAATAAAGAAGTACATAATTCATCTGTATTTTTTTTTTGTGAGAACATAATCCATCTGTATACTGCTAAAGGAAGTAGGACAATTCCAATGTATACCAAACATATTTACATTAATATATGTTTAGCACATGGTATACCTACAATTGGTCATCTTTTACATGTTCAACTAACATTTCCAACAAAACATGATCAGCACATGTTATACACTTATACCTATAATTAATCATATTTGGCACCCGGTTGCATCCCCATGTGGAAGGGTGTGGGTTCGAGCTTTAGTGGAGGCGCTGTTGTCTCTTTGTGCTTCAATAGGTTGAGAAAATAGTTATGAACAGATACTACATTGTAACAGATGCAGTAGTACTCAAAAAAAACATATTTGACATGTTATACCGGCCTTCCAAACAAAAATAATGACAGCACCGTAATGACAAACATTCTAACATTTTCTAGCCAAATGCACAAAAAAAAAAAAAAAAAAAACACACACAAGGTCATCATAGTTTGATATACAAATGACCACAAAAAAGAATGTCATCACAATCAACCATTTAGTTTGATATACAAAACACCACAAAATGAGGGTCATCACAAATTCTTGCTAAATCCATCCTACTTCTTTCTCAGTTTTTGCTTGGGGTGGAGTTGTTTCCTATTTTTTTTTCTTTGTAGTTGATGTAGTTGCTTCTTGTCTGCTTTGAGTATCAAGTGGGGAGCTTGAGATGTCCTTATAGCCTATTTATCAAGTAGACATATTGTCAAAGGCCTTGTGGTCAAGCGGCATAGCTATGGCCCTTCTAAGTGAGAGGTCACAGGTTCAATGAGGTAGTTGTATTCTATAATAAATATACATAACAAGTGTTAGAAGAATAATAAATATACATAACAAGTGTTAGAAGAATAAGAGGAAAAAAAAAACTACCTCTTTGGATGCCTTGCACCTTCTGTTGTGTCGATGTTGGCCACAAAGTCCAAACTTTTTATTTTCTCCTATTCTTCCAAGTTTAGTTGGCACAAATTCTTTCTCAATAGGATCTTTCCTTCTTTAACTTTTTAGGTCTTCCAGGTTGGGGCTTATATTTGGGAGGCAAGGGTGGTAGTGCTCCTATTTTTCTTCATTGATTTGAAGATGAGATAGGCAGAATAGTTAGTTCATAACTCTTCAAATAAGCCTCCACTGAATAAAATCAGTTTGTATACTCTATAGGATCTTGACCATTTTCAGAAATTGCAGAAGTTGCACGTGCACAAGGAATGTATGTCAAGTCTCATCTTCTACATGAACATGAACAAGTGGTTAGGTGCACCCAAAACAACTTCAAATCTTGTTTTGTAGCTATTAATCATCATTTGACTTATAAGCAATGTAGCCACTTATTTTCTCCTTATTTTGTTCAATAATTTTTACAATCTTTGGATAAATCTTTACAGGATTGTTCCTCATCTGTATCCCTATGATGTTGCATTCTTTTCATAAGATATATTCTTAAACACTCCACCATGCTTACAGTGTGTTTGTCTCTAACTTTCAAGATTGAAGAATTGAAGGACTCACACAAATTGTTCAACATCTCAGACTTAGTACATGACTCAAAGAAAGCTCAACAGAAATTGTGTGGAGACTTTTTACTAACCCACTCAACTGCCTTTAGATTTAGCACTTGCATTGTCTCAATGTGCTGCTTAAATTCTGGTTGTGTAGTGTCTTTGTAAGCTACCTAGAATTTCTTCAATACATAAGCCCCAAATCCATATTTAGTTAAATTCTAGTGAGAATCTCTTACAGAATTTCTATGTGTAATACTTAGAACATCTTTGAATTCCTCCCTATAATACTTAGACTCCCTATAATACAGGTTCTAACCAATAAAAATGAGAAATATTTTTTCTTTATTTAATACTACGTATTTTACTTTTTTACCTCTGAAATTAACACCGTCAACACAACACTAACGGTAGGGATAAAAAACACCACCTGGCTCATAACCGAGGGACTACAAATGGATACGTTCATAACCTAGAGACTGAGTCGTCACTAAGGTTATAACTCATGGACCAAATATGTCATTTTCTCATAATTTAATTCATAAAATAAAATGTAGGTAAAATTATCAAATAGACCTTGAACATTTCACAAAAGATCAATTAAGCTCTTAAACTTTCAAAAAAAAATACAATTAGATCCATAAACTAACGATTTTAGCTCAATCCACCCCATTAGCCGGTTAACCATCAGGTTACTTTCGATAAATGCCTTCGTTACTTAGTAAAAATGTTGATATTTGGCTCACCACATAAGCATAGATAAAAAAAAAATTAAAACTAAAATAATATTATAAAATAAGCCCTAATTTTACTTCACCCATTTTCTCTCTAGCATATTCTTCATCTACTTCTTCTCCCTGTTGTTGTTGTTCTTCTTCTTCTTCTTCTTCTTCTTCTTCTTCTTTCATTTCATTGTTTCATTTCTTCGTTTCTTCTTCTTCTTACTTCTTCTTCTTCTTCTTCTTTCATTTCATTGTTTCACTTCTTCTTCTTCTTCTTCTTCTTCTTCTTCTTCTATCAACTACAGGACACCCAATAAACAATGAGAAGAATAAGATGATGAAGATGAAGAAAAAAAAACCTTGAACTGCTAGTAAAGTGACTGTTTTCGGTGGTGTAACAAAGCCAGCGAGTATGGAGTGACGACAGTGGTGGAGCAACGATCAGGATGTAGTGAAGATAGTGGTGCGACGACGCCGGTGAAATGAATGGGTTGAGTGACGATGGTGATGTGGTGAGGACTGAGTGATTTTTGTTTGTTTTATTGCTAGATAATTTAGGGCTAGATAATTTGGGAAATTAGGAAGACGAAGGAAGCTGATTTTTGTTTCTTTTATTTCAATTTTTTTTACATATGCTTATGTGGCAAGTCAAATTTTTACATTTTTTGCCAAGTTGCCACATATGTGCTTACCGGAAGTAACCTGATGGTTAACCGGCTAATAGGGTGGATTGAACTAAAATCGTGAGTTTATGTATCTAATTGTGCTTTTTGAAAGTTCAATGCCTAATTTTTCGTGAAATATATGACAAATAATAAATACAAGTAAGAATTTTTATTGTGTTTTGCACTTTTTTTTTTTGGATGAACAAGAAAATTTGTAATCACTCTTATGTAATATACTCCGTAGCTCATAAATTAAGAAGATGATTCCCACAGGAAATTGAACTGAAAATCTTGCATTTTGTACTTTTGTTGGTACGATTATTTTGGTTCAGTTACTCATTCTCTTTGCAAATTATTTATTAGTTATACACTTATACTAGGCAAACTCCCATTCTCAATCTCTATTTTATTCTTTTACTTTGATTCTTTGATTTGATGTGATAAACAATGATAAGTTATTTTTATTATCAGAGTTCCAAGAAAAGTGTATACTCGTAAAGTTGTGAATAAAAATTAAAAATTTAAGTAATATTTCTCATCATTTACTAAGATTGCAAATAATAAATTTTACGAGTTTAACTTCTCAATCCTTGTATACTTGCAACGGCCTCACAAAACTTGTGTTATATTTTTGTATTCAATAATAAACACTCCCTCTTTCCCACATAACTTGTGTTATATTTTTATACTCAATAATACAACACTCCCTCTTTCTCTATCTCAACGAAGCTCGACATCGAACCAATCTATTTGCACTATCACATGTTGCAGCTTTTATTTGAATCATCCCTTCACTTACAAAACTTTGACTCAGCTATAAAGCTTATAAACTTATTTTAAGCTGATTTAATTTAATTGGATTATATGTTTATGTCATAAACTTACTTTAAGTTGATTTAATTGGATTATATGTTTGTGCTGTAATTCAAGTATGACATAACTAGCTATAGATTATAGAAAATTAGTCATAACGTGACTGGAATGAAGAAAAAGGATCTGCTTTCATATAAATAAGAACCTTGTCTCCATGATATAACACACAATTAAGGGATAGTAAAAGAGGGCTAATAGATAACATTAACATGGAGAAATTACAAAATTGAAGGTTTCTTGAAACTTAGACTATTTTTTTTCCACGAAGTGTCTTGAATAGATTATAACTATAAGAGACATCTTTTAAGGTCGTACCATATTCAAACTAATCCTCGTTCACACCAGCAAAGCCCAATTAAGGGCAAAGTGTTTGCCATATTAATTTTCCACACAAAAAGAGGTTTGGACTCCAGACTTCTATTAAAGATGAGATGAGAGTATAAAACCACTCACACCAATCAAGCTGATTTCAAACGTAAGTCTAATGAATACTTCAACAGTTCAACACTGCAACATTAAACCCATAACTCTTTGCTGGAAAATGTTAAACAGGCAAATAACATCAATATCCAACATAGAGTGGCTGTCATTAACAGTAATGTAAGAAAATTCAAGTATCCCATCACATATATATGCATACATAGCACATAAAAATAAAAATTCAAAAAATCCATCTACGCTGAGTTTGCTAACAAATACAAAAGCAATCGATGAAAACATAATCACAAATACAAAAGCAATTGATGAAAACATAATCACAAACTAATATGAACGACTACGACTACCACACCTAATTCTACATGCCTCCTAACAAATAAAAATGTATGCAATACCACCTTATAAGTTACTTAACACTACATTGTTGCAATCGGGAATAGAAAAGGAAAAACAAAGCAGATCACCTACCCTGGAATCTGCAGGGGCTCCCAGCCCCCAGACCTTTGTAGTTCACCTGGAAAGTAAGACTAGAGCAAAAGTATGGACACAATACTTGATATTAGCCGATCCTCCTAGCACATCGAACACCGGAGAAGACCATAGCAAATTGAGGACAGTTGAGTTCTAATAAAGAGGGGGCAAGGAGAGCAATATTCTAATGAAATCATCTTTCACATTCCAGAAAGTGTTCTACCTAATCACGTTCAACAAGAGAGATCTTCCAAAAATTATCTCCCAGAAGCTAGTTCAAAAGAAATAAAAGCTCGAACCAAAGTGAGCACTAAATGCCTACCTTGCATCTCTTCCTAATCTGAAATAGTAGCCACTACAGTTTGAGTACATGGTAAGAGTACGAGACACCGAACCTAACACTAGCACGAGAAGAGCTACTTTTCCTAGTATGATGAGGTCTCAAAGCCAGAGAATAAACCTAGAATATTAAATTTGTACGATACTAGCATACAATGAGAAATAAGAGAAAAGGGGAGAGGGCATTCACAGAGAGAAGAAACAGAAAATGGGACTAGAGAGTTATTGAGGAAGAAAGTTACCAATCTGAAGATCATTACAATTCAGACACATTTAAAAGACAAACAAGCCGTTGTTACAATAGAAAGAGTCAAAGTTTTGAAAGAATACGGACACAGATTAGTTCTTGCTTCAGGTCCTTCGGAGATTGAAGAGCATATGCTTCTAAGGTAAATAATAGAGATATTGTTTCGAGGTATAAATTATTCCTCAGATTAAGCAAAAACATTTAACTGAACTCTATAGTGCATGTGGATTGAGCCCAAAGAAAGCTAGCATCAAAGGTTTCAGAAAGGCACAATGGTATCCACAAGATGGGGCAGAATTTAGATAGAAAATGAATGTTAGTATGTGACATTTGATTTTTTTTTTTTTTTTAAATTATCCTACCAAAACAGAGTATAATAAAACAAACCAGTTTTGGAAGTTTTAAAATGAAGCTAAATTTAATGTTTGTGAAGGTGGATAAGGATGGGAAATGAGAAGGCAAATGATTATAACAAAAAAGAAAGGAAATGGTTTGGTTCTTCATGCCTTTTCTTTCTAGTTTAGAAATCATATATGGAGTTGTAAAATAGATCCAGTGTAAAATACACGATGAGTCAATGAACAGATGAGAAACAGGTAATGGAAATTGTAGGAAGTTTATAAAAACGAAATAAGTTAATTAAAGTTAGTAGCAAAGTTCAAAGCAAAACCTTCATAAGTCAAGCATAAGAGTATCAAATTTTATTTGTGGAGGCCTTCTAAAGCCAAGCAGGGTATTCAATCAGGACAAAAGCCTTAGTACTCCCTGCACACAACAGCAGAGATCGATCTGAACCTGTGCCAGAATAATTATGAAGAGCACAGCAAGGAGAAACGAAACCAGCACAATTCAACCACATGTAGGAAGACGTTTTAGAAGAGGTTGATGATAAAGAATAATGAAAAGACCAGAAGCCACATATTATGGCAGGGACAGCATGGTAACAGCTATATGATCCTCATTAACTTTGAATGCATGGCAATGTTGAAGATAAGATTGAAGTCAAAGCCACCAAGGTCAGAACTGATTAAAACACTATGAAAGAAAAGAAAATATCCAGTGAAATCCTAACGGAACCACAGATGAAGAAAAAACTAGTTGGCAACATGCCATCACCAGAACCTATTTAGGTGAAGACAGAGAAAGTGGGCAAACTTAATGGATAATAGCTGCAGGCTTTCCTACAGCATGGACAGGATTCCAGTAAAACCCTAAGCAATCCTCTCTTCAACATTAAAAACCTAATAGATTATAGAGACGAAGCTGAAGGACACCTCAAAAGTGAGACACACCAATATGAATCTAAGTGGCCATTATGAATGCCTGGATCAAGTTTTCAGCAGCATGTTTCTGATCAGGTGTGCCAGATACTAAAGCCATACGATCACCTCGGGAGGATTTGGAATCAGTGATCTCAATAGATGCTCCAGATATCTGGAAGAGAATAAATGCGTAAATAAGAAAATTAAAAGGATTATAGCTGCAATAAAATAAGGTTCCCACTCTATATGTCTGACCAGCAAACATTCAACTTAGAAAGCATAATGTAAAAGGTCCAATTTCAGAAGAAAATAATGCCTCATCCACATAAATGATTTGTTAAATTTTTCCATTCGAAGTTTATTAGGAAAATGGAAACAAACATTATGTCACACATGCATGATTAGGTGAAGTTATCCAAAGTTTAAAAATCAAAACCATTTCGTTAGCTGTGGAAGATTGAGCAAAGAAAATCTGACCCATATAGGAAATAATGAACCTTTTATTTGTGAAATAATTAAAACACTGAAAAGGTGATACTAAATACAGTAAAATATGCACCTTTCGAATGTTGTCCATGTTAGTTCCACGTTTGCCCATAACCTTACCAACAGCATGAGCAGGGATAACGACTTCTAGGGTGGAGGGTGGAGGTAATCTGCTCAAAATACAAGTCACTGTCACACTTGAGAGAGAGAGAGAGGGAGAGAGCACCAAAGAACTATTCCACAAAAATAAAATAAACAAATACCAGAATGTAAGGTATAGTACCTGCCATATAATTTAGGTGAATAGGATGACAACAATCCATGGCTATTGTCTCCAATCTTCCAACACAAACGAGGGTAGGAAAACATGAAAAAAAAAAGATTTAACAAGAAATTAAATTGAGAAGGAAAAATGTGGAACAGATAGTAACATTTTTTATCACTCCTTGAACATAAAGACATTTTAAATGTTTAGCCACTTTTTATAATTTCAGTCATAGGTGCATAAAATTATAGCTAATTTTAATATAATGTTGTGTAGGAAGTAGGAACTCTAAAATCATAGTTAAGGACTACGAAATGGTTAAACTCATCTATACATCAGGAATTCAATTTTCTAAGGAGCAGAAGAAATAAAAAGGAAACTGATGTGAATATCAGATAACCTTTCTCTGTCCACACTGAGTAGCCAATACCATTATATGACCGCATAGTATAAAATCCTCTGAGTTCAACTTAATATGATCTAGATTTTCCCCAACAAATTTTATACTCCTTTTTACACACAAAATATGGTACTAATCAACACCAATCATTCTTCAATTCGTCCATGTACATTTTGCTGCTTGCCCTTTTTCTTTTAGGCCTTCTTTAAGGATGGAATATGGACTAACTAAAAGGAAACTAGTACAACCAAGGATCAAATAATCAAAGAATCAAATATAAATAGAACTAAGAACGCCTTGATATTCGGATATTCCATGATTTAACAATGAGTGAAATAGAAAAGAATTCAGAAAATGCAGGTGGCATACCGATAGCAATCCATGTCCATAAACGCTGTTTGAAGAAAGCATCCCAACACCAGCCCCAGCCCCAGTTTCAGTACTTTGCTCATATCTCAAAGAAGTTACTTGAGGAATACTGGATAAAACTGAAGGCACTGAAAGATGAGCCCCACCAGTGTGTAAAATATCAGCACCAGAAGAAGAATTATGCCCACCTTCTCGGTCTTTGAGAATATCATCTCTGAGCCTCAGCACAATTTGGATAAGTGCATCCCTAACATTGCTGACTTCCCCAACCACCTAAATATGCAACTTGAGCATCAACATACTGATAAAGATTCACAATAAGCAAGAAGTCAAATAGAAAATAAATTAACCAAATGCAAACCTCAACAAGTTCATCACTTGCATCTGCACACCTGGGTTTCTTGCCTTTTGAGATCCGTACCTCAGCTTTAGTTCTTTTTCGAATTTCACTTATGATTGAACCACTTTTACCAATAAGGCACCCAATAACTTTAGACGGGACAAGAAGACATATAGTTACAGTGTCTTCATCCTCATCATTTATCTTTCCTTGCAGCAATAGCACAGCTTCAACTGCCATTGACTTAAGATCATCCACTGACTGCACAAGGCCATACATGGGAGTGGTTAAACCAAATGGAAGAAGATAATGTTGATGTAAAAATAAATAAAATCATAGAGTAGGTCAGTAGGATGAAGTAGATGATGGAACATAGAAGATTTGACATAACAGTTATGCTGTATGAGCATGGGATTAGCAAATATCTTGAGGATATGGTCCTATGGACCCCAAAAGAAACACTTTTAAGAAGAACATAGGTCACATGGGGGAGAGTGCATGGTAAATTTTGTTTTTGGTGCAATCCTTGCATCAAATGGAAAGTGAGAACTGCTCTCCTATGAACAAAATACTTACAAAAGGATTCCAAATAGAAGAATTTTCTTCCACCTTCACTAATTTTAAGATAAATTAACTGATATAGGAAAAAATGGAATGGGATGGACAAAAATAGGCAAAACTACTTAGGCTAGTCAAACTTTCCCTAAAATTTCATCATGGTGGTGAAAATTTAAAAATTAGGCCCAAATGCATTTACCACATGCATTTGAGGGAAAAGTTCGACTAAAGTGCATTAGCACCAAAGTAGTTTTGCCATTTTTCGTCCAAGTTATTTGTCTCCATCTTATCCCATTTTTGCCAATTTCAGTCAATTCCCCCTAATTTTAAAAGGCAGTAAGGAAGATATCCTATATTATGCAATATGGAAGACAATACCTCCTGAGAGATCACAGTGATGATACACTCATCCCGTTCAGCTCTACCATCACCAACCTCAACTTGAGCACCACTAGCCTGCCTTATGCTTTTGATTGAGTTTCCACCCTTGCCAATAACACGCCCAACATTGTGGGATGGGCATAATAATCTGATCCTCAACTCCTCGGTTCGAGATGCACCAGTCTGACCCGAAACAACAGGAAGAGCAGATGAGTAAACTGGCCACGTGCTCCCTGCATCCAGATAACCTGGAAACTCTTGTACATGTGGACCTAAAACAGAGGAAACAGGCCTGGTAGGGACAATAGGATCTACGCCTGGGTAAATGCCAGCAGCTGGATATATAGGAGCATCTGACGGTATAATAATACTTGCAGGGATTTCCGGAATAGTGGTATCAAGAGGAATATCTTCTTTAGGTGCAAACTTGTAAATGATTGCAGATACTGCAAAGAGTGCTTTCTTTACAGCTTCTGACTCACCAGAAATCTAGGCACAAATACAAAGCACATCATGAATCATCCATAAACAACCGAAGCACAGTTTCTAATTTTCTATAAATAGCAATTTTAATTATTTGAAAGAAGGAAATTAAACAGAACAAAACAAATTTAAAATTAACAAACAAAAAAAAATTGAAAATGTAGCCTCAAGATTCAAAAGACATCTTAAAAGACTTCAAAGTGCATATAAAGCAGAAACTATTTATTACAGTGAATAATACTAACCAGCACAAAATTATCGAACTCCAATGCACAAGAATGGTTTGGATCACTGGCATCCTTTGCAGTTACCCTGATGTGTGTCCCTGTCTTGCCTCTCAGCTTCTTTATGGTTACCCCAGATTTCCCAATGATATTTGCACTCTGGCTAGAAGGAACAAGAAGCTGACAATCCTCCCTGTCCTTCCACCTCCTGTCAGATTCCCCAAGTGAAGCAATAGAATTAGCAATTGCTGCATGCATCTTAAGAAGAGCATCCTGTGCAGCACAAAGCGGCCTATAATCACTCAATTCCTTGTCAATCTCAACATCTTCCTTCTCTCTTACATAGCAGTAAATGAGTATAACCCTATCCTTAGCACCCGGAAATGGGTCCACCACCTTGACCCTTGCACCGGTTTCTTGTCTAATGGAATTTATGACTTTCCCACTCTTTCCAATAACACTTCCTATAACAATACCGGGGCATAAAATCCTGTAGACAACCAGCTCAGCATCACCCTTGTCATCTCTCTCTATCCTCCTTCTCTGATTCTTGTAGTCCCCATCATCCCTGCGGAATCGCTTCCCAGTCTCGCCCATCTAGCAGTACAGAATTTCCCAACTAATCACAAATAAAGAGCTCAACATATGTCAGTCAAACAGAAAAAAAAAAAAAAACAAAAATTTATTATTACAAACCCCTCATGCAGTAGAAACAATCAATAACATTTAATTTAAAATTTGAAAAAAAAAAAAAAAAACCAAACAAACAAACAAACAAACAAACAAAATTAAACCTTGAATCCTTTAATTTGTTCAATTTTAAAAAGTTTAGCTCCACCATACACCGAACCCCAACAGTTTCATCAGTCCGTATTATAGTTCACTTTTCCCACTCCTTCGTTATTAAGAAACATCAATCTTAGCCAAATATTCAAGGCCCTCTCAATCACAAGCAAATAGTAAACAATAAAAGCACGTCAATGTACACGCAGAACGGCAATATTACATACAGGGAGGAGAGAACTGAATCTACCCCAAAACCACAATCTTTACACACGTGCGCTGCTACTTGCATATAATGAAAAACGTAGAACATAAGTCAGCTGATAAACGCAGAAACACTGAGAATAGCAGAAAACCCACCCCAGAACAAACCTCAGCATGAAGTTGGGGAAATTGACCGATTACAAACACTTCAAAATCAAAGAACAGAAGAATCGTACCTCAATCGAAGTGAAGCCTAGAGTTATGGCGTAATCTCAATGTTGATGCGTACGTGCATAGGTCGTTAGGTCAATGCGCTGGTGGAATGTCGGGTCGGGGCGGACGGCACGTATGAATGTATATGATGTTTGATGTATCTCCTAGTCCCAGTTAAGAAAGAAATCAATACGAGAGAGTGTTTAAGGAAATCGTTATATTCTCAAAAAAATAAAAGGAAATCGTTATATTCCACGTTACCTATGAATCTTTAATAATACTCCGTACATACTTATCTATCTATCTACTATACTACTGAGAACCAAAGAGAGTTAGGCATAAAATGAGGAAAAAAAATGATGGTCAAATCATTTAATCAAATGGATAGTTCAGATAAATTATTTAATTAAATAAATGGTTAAGATAATTCAGATTAATATTATTAATAGAGAAACTCTTCGTCTCCGGCCACGTTCTGTTTTTTTAATAATTTTAATTTCAATTTTAATTTTAAATTATTATTTTATATTCACAGAGAACGGAAGAGGCGTTGGAACGCGGTATGCTGCTACTAATGACAACTGTCAGGCAGAAGCATCGGTGGCTTCCGAGACTCAGACCAAGCCATTGTTATAGAATGAATATGTTGCTTAATTTGTCCTAATAAAGCATAACTTACTTGGTAAAACATGATTTTGATGTGTCTGAGTTAGGCATTGTTAGAATGATGAATCATATAATATGATTTCATATGTGTTTAAGTAGGATATATGTTCATTCCATGAACTAAATGTGCTATAAAAGTGTTTCTAAGTATACTACGTTTTCAAATTGGTAAAAATGCACAATAAAATGTTGAAAAGTGCACGGTATAATGTTAGAAAGTGCGAGTTGAAAAAAAAATTATTATAAAAACCCCATTGTGATTTTTTTTTCCTCCTTGATTTATAACCATTAGATTAGGTGTCATATGGATAGTTGTGGTTGGTTCTTAATTTTCTCATAATAACATGTTCTTATCTTCCCGTGCGGACGGTGCGGTCATGTCACCACCAGGTATGCAAGAATGCACCACCACGTGTTTAGAAATGTAACAGGTGTGGTAAATTTGTGCATTTCACCCCTGGTGCATTTATGAATACGTTGTTGTTTGCATACCTAATGGTGCATGACCGCACGTCTTAGGGTTGTGATGCATTTGTACATTTTCACCCTAGTGGCGCATTTTTTAATACGTTGTGGTACATTTATGCATATCTAATGGTAAAATTTGTACGACCGTACAAGAAGCTTGCCCGCATTTAAACAAGTGTGTGTGTGTAATATATATATATATATATATATATATATATATATATATGAAATAAATAATGTCATTCATTCAAATCCAAGTACAAAGCATCACATATAAACTGAGGGTAAGTAGTCCACTTCTTGTGAATTGGCATACAATCGGACTGAACTAATAAGTGACCAGTATGCCGAAAATTATATCATGGACTATGTTCTACTTTGCATGGTGAACCATAGTCCAAAACGATATCATTTGGTATTAAATGTCAATCAGAGTATCATGTTTAATAACATCATCATGTATCATGTTTTTAATATTTGTTCTATATGGTCATAAACCTAAATCTTAATGTACATAAACATTAAACTATACATCATATATATGTATTTCCATTTACTCCACAATATGGTCATAATGTTGCTTCTTTATGTTCACAAAAATAAAGCTTGATGTTCATAAACATTACACTGCATGCGCATTATTCTATATGATCATAAATCTAAATCTTAAATCTTATTATTATCTATAAAAACATAATAAGTGTGAATGAAAGTTATACCCTTCATTTATGTCCGTTTTTCCGTTAATTTTTTTTATACATTATGTTATAATGGTTGTACTATATAATATTTTGAACAAATATACCCATACCGTTATAACTTCCGTTATCTTTTCCACTATTATTATTATGCACATGCATCCACCATATATATATTTTCTTATATTTTTCAATATAATAATAATCTATACACATTATATATTGAATTTATATGTTAGTTACTTTTTAAAATATAAATATCAAATTTATAAAAATGTTTTACATTGTTATTATTATTATTATTATTATTATTATTATTATTATAATTTAGACATCTCAAATTTAAATTAAATAAATTTAAAATTGTAATATAAACATTACAATAACGTAATTCCTTTATCTACTATCTACTATACTAATAAAGTTATGCCTATAATGGGCAGAAAAATGACGGTCAAATTATTAAATCAAATGGATGGTTCAAATTGTTTAAATTTATATTTTTCCTTGAGATTTCCTAATTTATCCTTAATTGTATGATTATCCGTTAAGTTTTCCGTTAAATATTATCTTCTCCGTTAATATTCCGTTAATTTTTAACTTACCCATTAATTTCTATAAGAAATGTCTTCGGTTCGAACCTCATCCCAATCAAAGTTGGCATATTGTTGAACATATACTACAAATAAGTTAGACTATATTATTCAAAAGTAAGTACTCCACTTTATTACTCTTATTAAATTAAATAAATTAGTAGTTACATGTGCAAAATGGATGTATATGATGAAACTGGACATATTGCAGTATCAGTATTCGGACTACTTGCAAAGTTATTGTTGTTACTATCAAGTAAACAAGTTATGAAACTAGAACAAACTGTACTACTCATTAACCTTCTACAAATATAATAAATATTAATATTTTGTTTAAATACTTTCACGTGAGAATGTACGACACAAATCTCACAGCACATGAAACATATAGGGGAAAAAACTACCACTGTCAAATATCAATAGGTGCTTGCAAGATTAAGAGTTTATTGTATAACTAAGATCCAATCGTATACACAACAAGGTAGACCCACAACTTCTTACACTATAATCTCATTGCATGATGTTGCCCTCTATGCTATCACCAGTAACACAATTGAACATGACACACTACCAATACAAAATAAGAGGATATGTACTGAAGATTAAGACAATGACAAAGCTACCCAAAAGAGAATTAAGAAGATTTAGTGAAATTTCAACCACATTTAGACTATTATTTTTAGAATAAGTGTTTAGACAGTCATTTTTACAAAGTTGCAGACAATTATTTTAGTGATAATTATAATCAATCTTGACTATATTATCTTTTTTTGAAAATTGACTATATTATCTTGCATTCATAAACTTAGAACTACATATTTAAATAAGCAAATTCATTATTTAATTACCTATGCATGAACAACTTTAATATAATCTTCCATTGATATACTTTAAAGCACTTATTTAAAAATAAACATTGAGTATTATCCCAATCGCGCAATGCACATGAAAAATTAGTATACATATAGACCTCAACATGAGTGTCATTTAAAAGATTTTAATTAAATTATTTAATGATATATATTTTTATACATTAATGTGATTTGTACAAAAATAAAAAGAGAAACACAAATAAAAGTAAAAACTAGTATACATAAATGTGATTTGGCCACTATTAGCTGTTTGACTTGATTAAACAATCAATATAACAACTTATTGCTCCAAAATACTAAAATTCAAAAAATTACATTTTCAACTCGTTCAAGAGGTTGTTTACTACAAAGAAAGCTTAGGGTTGTTTACTAACTTGGAAAAATGGAAGATTTTTCAAAAAAATGGAGAAATGGAGTAGCGGAGGAATGGAAAATGGAAAACTTGTTTACTAAAATCATTTCTCTACTACCTCTTTCCATCTCCATTCTTCTGTTTTTGTAGAAAAATGGAGAAAGGAAATTCCAAATTCTCCATTTGGAGAAATGGAAAAGATGCGGGTGAACAATGCCTTATATGTGCGAGGTCTGGGTTCGAATCCTATAAGGCGCGAGGTGCACGAAGCTTTGTTCTGTGCATTCCTTTTAAGCTTTGTTTTGTGCAGTTCGCTTCGCTTATCTTTATTATTATTATTTTATCATTATTATTATTGTTATCATTATTATAATCTTTATTATTATTGTTATTATTATTATTATTACTATCATTATTATATTTATTATTATTATTATTATTATTATTATTATTATTATTATTATCTTTGTCGTAGAATGTAGAAATATACAAACGTTATATGGAAATGAGGTTTTGAGTATTTTATTTTGTCAAACTATGTACTAAAATTAAAGAAATGAAAAATTGGAGGAATGGAGAAGGAAATTTGAAAAATTGGAGAAATGGAAAACTGGAGGAATGGAGAAGGAAAAATGGAAAAATGGAGAAATGGAAAACTGGAAATGGAAAAACAGAGAAATGAAGTAAACGACCGCTTACTTGCCACTTGAACTATCCCATTGAATTACTGAATATTTTTCTACAATAAGCTAATACTATTAACTAATCAAACCCACTAACCCAATAAGCTAACATCTATTTACCAACCAACTCCAAAATAAGAATATATTGGATGCAAAAGCAAAAAAATTCAACAAATGAGCAAAGGCCAAAAGGGGGAATTACGGAATTACTAGAAGTGAAGGGGTGTTGACAACATTATATTAATCCAAAACTGCAGAGTATTTAACGCAAAACCCTAAAACCCTAGAACTCCGAATCTTGTCGCCGTTTATAAGACGCCAAATGTAATACCCCGTATTTTCCTAACATTATCCTAAGGCATTTCCATGCTCAAGTTATGATTCATAGATATTCAGAATAATTTTTGCTAGTTAGAATAGTTGTAAATAAGCTACGATCGTACGTACCGGTCACGAACCGTAAGATTTTTAGGAGCTGGTGTTCGGACCCGATAGTCCTAGGAAATGGATTATTAGACACCCTACTATTAACCTTGAACTTCCTATTTAATTAAATCAGCCCATAGCAGCGAAAATTTATTTTGATCGTAACATCGCAAAATTTCGCGGTGTACCGAACGTGGCCCAATTTTGAGGTTTAGTCTGAGATAAATTTTTGGTTTCAAAATTATTCCTGTTTAAATTATTTTCCACCGAAACTTTATCTGTTTGGACCACAACTGATAAGTTGGAAGATTTTTATTTTTGGAACCACAAGATTTTGACAAGTGTCACTTTCTCTACCCCATTTCTTCATCCATATTTTATTATTATATATATATGAATGGATAAGCATTCCACATATTTATTATTATTATTATTATTATTATTATAATATATATCATATTACGTGTATATATATATATATATATATATATATATATATATATATATGGGATAAAGTGAAGAAATTTCATTTCTTCATTCCCATCTCAATTCCGTGTGAGAGAGAGAGAGAGAGAGAGAGAGAGAGAGAGAGAGAGAGAGA
>NC_044916.1:25272330-25273086 GCF_003576645.1 Ipomoea triloba | reverse complement strand
AGGTAAGGAATCCCTTAAGTCGGTTTAGTCACTTGAAATTGGATAATTGATTGTTTGGTTGAAATATGATGAGATCTAAGTAAAATTGTTATGTACATGTGGTATGTATAATATATATGTAATTGTATTTTACATAATACATATGTACAAAATGTTGTGTTGGTGAGTTCTCATTAATGGTGTTGTTAAAGTTGTTATGAATATGGATGTTGGCAAATAGATTATGAGATGGTGGTTCTTGGATGATTAATAGCTTATGAGTATATTAACGATGAATTTAAGGGGTACTTAAAGTTTAATGGTGATTTATGGGCAATAATGAATTTTGTTAATTAATGATGGTGGATTAAGGTGATGATTAAGAGTACTTAATGATTAATTATGGTGATTTGGTTCACGTTGAAGCCTAGTGATGAGGATAATGTTGGACTAAGGACTAAAGATTTATGTTAAGTATAGATGGGTAAGTTGTTGAAGGTGAGAAATTGTGGACTAAATATGAGTTATGGGCATCATAAATAAGTAAGGATTACAATATTGATGGGTTAAGACTAATGAGGGTAATTATGCATGTGGGTTATGGTTTATTGATTTAAGGTGGAAATCAATTATGAATTATGGTTAAGGGTGGTGATTAGTGATTAAAATGGTGTTTAGGAACTATTATTCTTATTAATAAATAAGGAAAGTTATGAAGATTATGAGCTTATAAGGATTATGATTAAAGATTGGATTAATGATGGAATTAAATGAGGA
>NC_044916.1:25271798-25272119 GCF_003576645.1 Ipomoea triloba | reverse complement strand
TAAGCTACGATCGTACGTACCGGTCACGAACCGTAAGATTTTTAGGAGCTGGTGTTCGGACCCGATAGTCCTAGGAAATGGATTATTAGACACCCTACTATTAACCTTGAACTTCCTATTTAATTAAATCAGCCCATAGCAGCGAAAATTTATTTTGATCGTAACATCGCAAAATTTCGCGGTGTACCGAACGTGGCCCAATTTTGAGGTTTAGTCTGAGATAAATTTTTGGTTTCAAAATTATTCCTGTTTAAATTATTTTCCACCGAAACTTTATCTGTTTGGACCACAACTGATAAGTTGGAAGATTTTTATTTTTGG
>NC_044916.1:25172885-25270342 GCF_003576645.1 Ipomoea triloba | reverse complement strand
GACTTGATAATGATGTTATAATGTTGTTGACTTGTTGTCGATGATGGATTACAAGGTTAGTAGTTACTAATGACAATAATTAATGCTTAAGAGTGATTAAGGTCAATTGTTCGATTATGGGTGACTAAGTATCGATTATGGATGTGCGATATCCTCAAGTTATGATCTAATGGTGTTGATCATGGTGGAAGTTGTTGATGTCGATAGTGACAAGGATAACTATCTATTATTAGTTAATGGTGGAACCATGATTATGGATTATCGATTTTGATTGGATTGTAAGATGGACTGAAGTTCATGATAAGGAATAAGTATTGGGAATGGATATATGTAGTGTTAGTAGAATATATAAGTATCCGATGAGTGACCAGCTTGTGTTCAGCTGTGTTTTCTTCCAATTTTTGCTCATACTTGAGCTATGCTTGAAAAGCCTTTGGGCAAGTAAAATGTTTATGAAAACTTACGTTGAAGAACGTATGCTATACAGGTTGTCAAGACCTTATTTTTTTTGTGAGGGAAAAATACCACTTTTACTGAGTGGGCACTCTACGTGAGAATGATGAGAAAATGGTGTTTGAAAAGCCTGCGGGCACTGAAAGTATTTTGAAAATCTTTCAAGGGCTAATGAGGTAGCCAATTTTAAGTATTGGACTCAATTGTGAAATATGTCCAAAAGAAATGATTTAAGAAAAGAAAAACTGAAGGAAGGATCATGTTTTCAAACCCTTAGTTTCTGGAATAAGGTGGGGACCTACGGGAAGGCTTAAATGCCACGGCCCGGGGTTGGAATAAGGGTGGACCTACGGGNGTGTTTGAAAAGCCTGCGGGCACTGAAAGTATTTTGAAAATCTTTCAAGGGCTAATGAGGTAGCCAATTTTAAGTATTGGACTCAATTGTGAAATATGTCCAAAAGAAATGATTTAAGAAAAGAAAAACTGAAGGAAGGATCATGTTTTCAAACCCTTAGTTTCTGGAATAAGGTGGGGACCTACGGGAAGGCTTAAATGCCACGGCCCGGGGTTGGAATAAGGGTGGACCTACGGGAGGGCTGGAGTGCCATGGCCCGAGGTTGGGATAAGGAGACCTACGGGAAGGCTGGAAACGCCACGGCCCGAGGTTTGTATGATCAATTCATACTACAGAGCGAAGTCTATTCGCTGAGAAGAGATGGAGTTATGAAAAAAAGAAAGCCTCGTGCTTACTCAGGGGAAACTAAGTGAATTTTTGACTATGAAAATTATTGTTACTCTGGGCTGCGGTTCAGATTATTATGAGCATTAGAGCTGCGGTTCTATTTGCAAATGATGAAATTCTTGGAAATGAAAGTTTTGCAAACTTGTCTGAAAGGACATGAAGATGATTTGAGCGGCAGTTATGCCATTGTATTTAACTGAGAAAACTTTACATGATTTAACTTATAAACGCTACTATACTATCTATGAATCATTTGGTTGCAGGTAGATTTTCAAATCATGGGTAAAAACTTTACGAACTTCCAAATTATTTATGTTTTCAAACCTTTGTCTACTTTTAAGTGACAACGGATTCCCTTACTTAGCCGTCGTGCTAACTACACTTCGATGTGTTTTCCTTATCGGATGTAGTGTAGCATGGGCCCTTGTAGCCCGATGAGCTCTGAATAGGATGGAGGTACAGGTTGAGGTCTACTCTATCCTAGAATAGACACCCTGGAAGAATTATTTCCATATGTATTAAGTTGGATGTTGATGTATTTTGATGTTGTAAGTTTAGCCTGTGCACTTAGGGTGGAGTTTATTAAAGAGGTGATAGAATTCACTATAGGTGTGGCGGTAGCCCCCAGTTTTCTGCTGGTTAGATGTAAGCTTCCGCAATGTATTATTGGGATTTTGTAATAAATCCAAGATGTGAAAATTGGGGTGTTACACCAAATTCTTCTTGTCCCGCTAGTTCCGTAAACCCCTAACCCGCGTTCTTGACGGTTGCTGAGCGGAGGAGCAAATGCTGGTGCTCTTTGAAACGCCAGCGGGCTTTGCCCTTTTCAAAGTATTGGACGAGGGCAAGCTCTCCAAAGTTGAGGTATTTTTGCACTTCGATAAAAGAAAAGTGAACTTTTTTAACATTCGGGTTAGTCTGGTTGATGTTTTGATGCACTGGGATGATTTTGCTTTTGCAGGATTTATGGAAAGAGTTCTCCACAGCCGACACAGCTCGAAAGGTCTTGCTTCTCTTGCTATCTTGTTTTCCCACCCGTTTAGTTAATTTCCAGTAGTAGAGAACAGGAAAAAATGGGGTTGGGGGGTTGTATATTTGTATCTGTAACGTAAAAAGGTGGTGCTGGAGCAATGGTGCAGTGGAGTGTGGTTGTTGCTGGGTGGTCGGATTGAAAGTAGGGATCTTTCTTATTTTCTGATGAAAGTTGAGGTGATTTGTTTTAGAATTTGTGTTTTGTGGAAGCTTTAGCTGGGATTTAATGAGTGTTGTGTGCCGTTTCTATGGTGAGGAGGAATGCAAGTATTAGTCTCACCTATTTTCCTTACCTATCATCAAGTTACATTTATCTGTCGTCGTATTTTTAATTTAGTTGTGTAGTACTGGCTTGTATACTAAATCAAGAAGAATTCAATAATGTGGGTATAGTAATTGAGTGGTCAAAGCTTTTTATGCTAATGAAGTTAAATTTTACCTGAAATATATGATTTGTTTTCAAATTCAAGTGTTAAGTGCTTGTTTTGATTGTTAAAGTCTGTATATCTGAATATGGTCCTGTTGCCTGGGAATATAAAACAGGTTGTAAAGCTGAAGGCATTCTCTAAGTTTGAGAATACTTCTGAAGCATTGTCAGCAGCTACCTTACTGATAGATAGTAAGCCAAGCAAAGGGCTACGCAAGTTCTTGCGAGCTCACTGTGAAAATGACGTTTTAGCTGTAGCTGATTCAAAGCTGGGAAATGCAATCAAGGAGAAACTGGTATGTAATTATTGCTAAGATCTCATTTCTCTTTATTTAATTCCTTACTATTCTTATATTCTGTGATCTTAAATTACCATTTGCCTGCAGCAAATTGACTGTGTGCACAACAGTACGGTCATGGAATTGATGAGAGGATTGAGAAATCAATTNGAGACAAAAATGATGAAATTCCTGGAAATGAAAGTTTTGCAAACTTGTCTGAAAGGACATGAAGATGATTTGAGCGGCAGTTATGCCATTGTATTTAACTGAGAAAACTTTACATGATTTAACTTATAAACGCTACTATACTATCTATGAATCATTTGGTTGCAGGTAGATTTTCAAATCATGGGTAAAAACTTTACGAACTTCCAAATTATTTATGTTTTCAAACCTTTGTCTACTTTTAAGTGACAACGGATTCCCTTACTTAGCCGTCGTGCTAACTACACTTCGATGTGTTTTCCTTATCGGATGTAGTGTAGCATGGGCCCTTGTAGCCCGATGAGCTCTGAATAGGATGGAGGTACAGGTTGAGGTCTACTCTATCCTAGAATAGACACCCTGGAAGAATTATTTCCATATGTATTAAGTTGGATGTTGATGTATTTTGATGTTGTAAGTTTAGCCTGTGCACTTAGGGTGGAGTTTATTAAAGAGGTGATAGAATTCACTATAGGTGTGGCGGTAGCCCCCAGTTTTCTGCTGGTTAGATGTAAGCTTCCGCAATGTATTATTGGGATTTTGTAATAAATCCAAGATGTGAAAATTGGGGTGTTACACCAAATTCTTCTTGTCCCGCTAGTTCCGTAAACCCCTAACCCGCGTTCTTGACGGTTGCTGAGCGGAGGAGCAAATGCTGGTGCTCTTTGAAACGCCAGCGGGCTTTGCCCTTTTCAAAGTATTGGACGAGGGCAAGCTCTCCAAAGTTGAGGTATTTTTGCACTTCGATAAAAGAAAAGTGAACTTTTTTAACATTCGGGTTAGTCTGGTTGATGTTTTGATGCACTGGGATGATTTTGCTTTTGCAGGATTTATGGAAAGAGTTCTCCACAGCCGACACAGCTCGAAAGGTCTTGCTTCTCTTGCTATCTTGTTTTCCCACCCGTTTAGTTAATTTCCAGTAGTAGAGAACAGGAAAAAATGGGGTTGGGGGGTTGTATATTTGTATCTGTAACGTAAAAAGGTGGTGCTGGAGCAATGGTGCAGTGGAGTGTGGTTGTTGCTGGGTGGTCGGATTGAAAGTAGGGATCTTTCTTATTTTCTGATGAAAGTTGAGGTGATTTGTTTTAGAATTTGTGTTTTGTGGAAGCTTTAGCTGGGATTTAATGAGTGTTGTGTGCCGTTTCTATGGTGAGGAGGAATGCAAGTATTAGTCTCACCTATTTTCCTTACCTATCATCAAGTTACATTTATCTGTCGTCGTATTTTTAATTTAGTTGTGTAGTACTGGCTTGTATACTAAATCAAGAAGAATTCAATAATGTGGGTATAGTAATTGAGTGGTCAAAGCTTTTTATGCTAATGAAGTTAAATTTTACCTGAAATATATGATTTGTTTTCAAATTCAAGTGTTAAGTGCTTGTTTTGATTGTTAAAGTCTGTATATCTGAATATGGTCCTGTTGCCTGGGAATATAAAACAGGTTGTAAAGCTGAAGGCATTCTCTAAGTTTGAGAATACTTCTGAAGCATTGTCAGCAGCTACCTTACTGATAGATAGTAAGCCAAGCAAAGGGCTACGCAAGTTCTTGCGAGCTCACTGTGAAAATGACGTTTTAGCTGTAGCTGATTCAAAGCTGGGAAATGCAATCAAGGAGAAACTGGTATGTAATTATTGCTAAGATCTCATTTCTCTTTATTTAATTCCTTACTATTCTTATATTCTGTGATCTTAAATTACCATTTGCCTGCAGCAAATTGACTGTGTGCACAACAGTACGGTCATGGAATTGATGAGAGGATTGAGAAATCAATTGACTGAGCTCATATCTGGTTTGGCTGTTCAAGATTTGGCTCCAATGAGCTTGGGTTTATCTCACAGCCTTTCAAGATACAAGCTAAAATTTAGCCCTAATAAGGTAAATTGCCATTTGTTTTCAGTAGCATACTTAGATCTAAGATACTGCCTTTATTCTTTGCAGTTTGTCAAAATGTGAACTCCAAAAGAAAATAACATTAGCCGTTTTTCTCTATCTTCATGTCTTGATAGTTTGGTTAGCTGTTATGTCATCTATTTATATTATCTAGGTGGATACAATGATAGTCCAAGCAATTAGTCTATTGGACGATCTTGATAAAGAGCTAAACACATATGCAATGAGGGTACGAGAATGGTATGGTTGGCATTTCCCTGAGCTTGCAAAGATAGTACAGGACAATATCCTTTATGCCAAAACTGTGAAGTTGATGGGAGACCGCACAAATGCTGCAAAGCTGGACTTCTCTGAGGTATTTTTTTATTCTATTTATTATTTTATTTTTGACAATTAATGTCTGGGGAATGCCTATCAGTGTTGTGATTCTTTGTTGTTACTATAGGTACTTGATCAATTCAGTTCTCACTACTTGTAGGACTTAATGCCTGGAACCTTTCATTGATTAGTTGGTTATTTGCACGAGGCAAAAAAAACCACATTTTTACAACTTTAGATTGGATTCATTTCTTTTGATTTTAGAGGATGATTCTATTGATTACGGAGTATTATTTTTATTAGGTGTTGGAAGATCTTAGTATCTATTTTTTTTTTTGGAAAATTTAGGTTCTCCCTGAGGAGGTTGAGGCAGAACTGAAGGAAGCGGCCATGATTTCCATGGGAACTGAAGTTAGCGATCTTGATCTAATGAATATTAAAGACCTATGCAATCAAGTTCTGTCATTTTCATAATTCAGAGCTCAGTTGTATGATTATTTGAAGAGCATGATGAATACTATAGCTCCTAATCTAACTGCCCTTGTTGGTGAACTTGTTGGCGCTCGACTTATTGCCCATGGTGGTAGCTTGCTGAATCTTGCAAAGCAACATGGAAGCACAGTTCAGATACTCGGTGCAGAAAAGGCTCTCTTCAGGGCACTAAAAACAAAACATGCAACTCCTAAATATGGGCTTATATACCATGCTTCTTTGATTGGTCAGGCGGCCCCAAAACACAAGGGTAAAATTTCAAGGTCTCTTGCAGCCAAAACTGCTTTGGCAATTCGATATGATGCTCTTGGAGATGGCCAAGATAATACTATGGGATTAGAAAATCGGGCCAAGGTACTACATATACTTGTCAATATAAGACGGGTCTATATGTCTTCTGGTTATTTTCCTGTTATTTTAATCTTGTGCTGAATATTTGTAGCTTGAGGCACGATTGAGAAACTTAGAAGGCAGAGAACTTGGCCGTCTATCAGGCTCAGCTAAAGGCAAACCTAAGATTGAAGTCTATGATAAGGACCGCAAAAAAGGCCCTGGGGCGTTGATAACTCCAGCTAAGGTTGGTGCCAACTGATTTCCCCTTGAATTTCATTTTGTTGATTCTGTGTTTTAAGTTTCTTTAACTGTCCTTTCTTTTGCAGACTTACAATCCTTCGACTGATTCTGTTCTTGGACATACCGAGCCAACTGCCAATAAGGAGGATAAGATGGATCTAGAGAAGAGGCTAGATGAAGTAGCTGAAGCAGTTGAGGCTCTTGCTAATGAAGAGAGCAAGAAGAAGAAGAAGAAAAAGAAGGAAACGGCTGTTGAAGAGGACGCTGGTGTTGGAGGTGGAGAACCCGAGAATGAAGAGGTAGGGAGGAAGGAGAAGAAAAAGAAAAAGCATTTAGCTAAGGGCGGTGAAGGGCAGAATAGTGAAGAAAATGCCGAAGCGGGAGAGAAGAAGAAAAAGAAGAGAAAGCATGCCGAGACTGAAGAAGAAGAAACTGAATCGACCAAGAAGAAAGACAAGAAGAAGAAGAAGAAGAAAACTGCAGATTGATTGTCACAGTCAAATGTGTACACAATTTTGGTATGTACTGGCCTTGTTTTAGTGTTTGAAAATCTTGTCATGCTTTCCCAGCCCCCCTATGACTTCTACAGAAATATTGTATTTTCAACTCAGCTCAAAATATCATTTCATGAATCCATTTATGTTCTTTACTGCCTCAAGTAATTCCTTCCATGCATTTCCTCCCATCAAACAATGTGTCAATGTGAGATGCAAATGTCATATGTTGTGTCCTGAGTAGTGGTGGCAACTTGTAGGTTGAGAATGGTTTTAGTAAATTGTCACCAGTAGTCTTGAAAGTGGATCATTTGACTATTTTTAGATGTATATCCTATTGTTTGAATGGTTCAAATCAAGAAGGCAAATAGGCCATTCAATCCAAGAAGGAAAATAGGTCGCTCCCATTGGGAGTCGAATGATTATAAAGCCAACAACTTGACCAATTTGGTTGAGGTTGCCTTGAACTGTTCTTTTCTTAATTATACTAATGTTGTGTGTTATCCAAATTAATATAATTATTATAGAAAATATATCTCCTAATCAAGAGACACAACAAAAATGACTATCAAGTTAGAAGGATCACTTGTTATGCCATGGACCCGGGTCCACGTTGCGAGGTGGATCCGGGTCCAAAATGGCGTTGTTTTGCTTCAATTACTTCTTTGTCATTGGTCTTTAGAATTCGTTCCTCTATTATATTCATAAATTTTAAATTTTATATTCACAATTTTAGATCTCGATATCCAAAATTACAGAACTCAATATTCACAATTGTAGAATTTTATATTCACAATTTTTGAACTTTATATACACAATTACAGAACTCTATTGTACATAACTCTATATTCACAATTAAAGAACTCTATATTCAAAATTACAGAACTTTATATTCAACAGTATAACACAATTTTTGAATCTATATTCAAAATTTTAGAATTCTATATTTTAAAAAAAAATCATTGAGTGAGGAGACGATGCCACTAACAGTACCATTATTTCATATACGCGTTTTGGACCTGGGTCCATAGCATAATTTGCCTAGAAGGATATAGGGTTTATTGGGTTTGTTTTAGAATTTTGAGATTTTAAAAATTATTTTTAGAACTAAGGATTATATATTTTATATACCTTGTACTCTTTTCTTATCTAGATTTTTCCCACAAGATTTTTCTAACAAGTTTTTAATGTAGCAAGATCATAGCCAAATAATGTCCAAGGGGAAGTGTTATATTATAAATAATATGACTTTTAGTCATTTTTTATCAGAACATCCACATTTGGTCCTAGTATTATTGTGACATGACCATTTTTGGTCTTCTATCAACAAAACAATTGTAATGCCGTTAAATACAAATGCATTTAAGTCTTCAATTATAGATTTCTTTTTAAAAATAAACATAAAAATTAGCAGATTCACTTTATATAAAAATGACCGAAATGCCATCGTATTTAGCGACATTTCAACAATTTTGTTGACCGAGGATAAAAAATGGTCATGCCACAATATACTAGGACCAAATGTGAATGTTCTAATAAAAATGACTAAAAGTGGACTGTCACCTATAAATCTAATACCAAAAATGAAATTAACTTTAAATAATATCATTAGTGGACATTATTATGTAGCGGGCATATTTATGTCCCCATTTATGATTTCTGTTATAGTTATATATCTTATACATATGTTTGTACCTTTGCTCCCAAAAGGTTGAATCCCCATCAGCCCTGTGCATCGGACGGCTTCGGATATTCGAACCGCCCACCCGTTCAGTTTTCAGATTGTCAATTTTAACTCCTATTCGTAGTTTTTTACACAGGTAATCCTTCGGATATTGGCATTTTGGATTTTGGACGGTTCGGGTGATTTGTAATCGGATTTCGGTTGACTTCTTATTCACAAAAAAATAAAAAATAAAAACTAAAACAATAAACTTACAAGTGTAATCTACATGCTTTAAAAAAAACTAAAACAATAAACTTAACATAAAACTTGTACATATTTTGTAATCTACATGCTTTAAAATACAAATTACAAGGCTACAAGCCTAAAACTTACAATTTTACATCAACAAAATACTAAATGTCAAAAACAAAGAACTTAAGTTCGAACTTCCAAGTTACAACTTACTACTTATGAACTTACAAGTTACAAAGTTAGTAAGTTCCAACTTACAAGTTACTTAAATGTTAAAACTTACAATTTACAATTGAAGAACTTAAGAGTCAACTAGTTAGGATTCAAAAAAAAGAGTTACAAGTTAAGTGCCCAAAACTCCAAAAGGCAGTGCAATTAACTGAATTAAGCATCAAACAAGTTAACAACCAGCAATTCAGCATTCAACATCTTCCTGTCCAATGCAAAAACACAAGTTAAAATATATAGTGGATAGTGGAAATTAAAAGTTAAAACCATCACAGATTCACTCATTAACAGTTGTCAGTTGTGTTGAAAAAGAGACTTAGGGAAGGCTCAGATTGCTATGTTTTCACGTCAAGTTAGGATTGGGGGCAAATTGCTACTTCAATTTTGGAATAGAACCCAAAACTAATGAGCAACATACCAACCCAAAACCATTTCAGACAAATGGTGGAAGCATCATCATAGCCATTGACAACTGGAATTAGGACTATACTAATGAGAAATAACAAAATGAGAATAAGGGAGAATAATATACCCGATTACCAGATGTCCAGATCACTAAAAGACTCATGCACTATTGATTCAAATATTCAATTAATCAAGGCAAAAGGTTAAAAGTTTAAGTAATCTGATACATCTATACCTGATGGCTGATAGGATAGGAATATGATCAAAGGAATCAAGGGCAACAACAATTGAAATGTTACCGAGCCATTGTCCAACAAGCCACTCACCAGTACCACAATCACCACTCACAGTGTCCCAAATTTCACTAGCCAGTATTCCTCAGTAAATCAGAAATCAGAATTCAATCAAATCACATTTCACAATTCCCATATCAAAGAATACTGGAATGGAACTATAAAAGACTATAAGTAGAAATAAACTACTAAAAAAATATTACATGAATGGTATCAAGGGAAGAACCAGCATCCCAAGTCCTGTCCTTCCAATTCCAGTGGCCAACTCTGTAAATTAAAAGAAATAAATTAAAAAAGAATCTAAGTTAAAACTTATAATGTAAAAACATAATGTATTAATATAATTATATAAGTTACCTTGTTCAAACCTTTCAACATCATCAATATTTTCTTCAATTTGTACTGGTTGATTTGGTAACCTCAACCAGTCCTGTGCACATACCAGGGCTTCCACAATTTTAGGAGTTAAGGAACTTCTAAATGCATCTAATACCCTTCCACTAGTACTAAATACACTCTCTGAAGCAACAGTGGATATAGGAACTACTAGGACATCCCTTGCCATTTTGGAGAGAGTAGGAAATCTCTCACTATTTAGCTTCCACCACCTAAGAATATCAAAGTTAGGACTATCATCCACAAATTTTTTACTTAAATACACTTGAAGCTCTGTTTCTTTACTGCCTCCACCAGCTTCCATCCTTTGTCTTTTGAGTTGGTTTTTTAACATAGACTGAGGTCTACCAATTGTGGTATGAGTCTGGATAGTTTGCACATCTGGTTGGCTACCAATAGCAGAAGATGATTCATTTTGTTATAAATTGATAGAGGAGGTGGCTGCATAGTCACCATACAATTCTACCATGGCAGCTTGGACCTTTTCTAAACACTCCTTCCCCTTCACTTCACCATACAGTTGGGTAAACTGATATGGCATATATTCTAGTTTATCTCTTGGGTATTGGCAAAGAAGATCAAGAAATTCATTTTTCCAGGATCCCCCAATACTTTTCAAATTTAGAATTCATTTGGGATCCCATTGCCTAAGAGAACAAGTAAATAGCTGATAGAAAACACAGAATCAGACAATCAGTAATCATATTAATCACCTAATCAGCTTATAATCACTGATTGTGTCAAGAATCAGACACTAATTGTGTCATCATTTTTCAAGATTTCACTTAAGGCAGAAGGCAGTTAAGGGTCATACATCCATAAACTTGACAATTATAAAAAAAATCCAGATTCAGGAACTTTATTTATTCAGTTCATCATTATCTGGATTTTAGTTAAGGGCTTCCACCAATAAATGGAAATTTCAGGCTTTCAGCACTGGAAATTTCACATTTAAGCCTTTAACTTTTAGGGACGTCACAGATCAGTAGATCACATCATCACAATATCACCAAATAGAAAAATGTTGACCACAGAACACAATATATCACCCAACGATCCCAACATGCCTATAAATCAATAATATATAAAACTAGGGTTGCGATTAAAGACTGCTTCCACCCAACATACAATCATATCATAAATCAAATTATATAAACTAGGGTTTAAGAATTACTTGATTTCTCACAAAAAATTCCCGGAAAACAAGGGTTTCTAAGCAATAACCACCAGTTCGGATCAGCTTCCACCACTCTAAGTCTCAACGGCCACCAGAAAGGCGGAGAATCAGAGACGACAGACGAGTTAGGCGACTATCTGCCTCAGACTTAGAGAACACAGAATCGGAGAATCGGAGAAGAAGAGAGAACTCAAACTCTAAGAGAATCGGAGAGAAGTCGCGATTCACGAAGAGAACACTCAGAACAGATGAGAGATGAGAGAAAGAACTGGGAAAGGAAAACCCTAGGTCTGAGAGATGAGAGAAAGAACTGGGAAAGGAAAACCCTAGGTCGACTGCGCATCAGAAAGAACTGGGAAAGGAAAACCCTAGGTCGACTGCGCATCAGATCGAATGAAGACTAAGTCTTCCTTCAACAAATATATATACACACACATTAAACGACGACGTATGATGCGAAACCCTATGTAGCCCTAAAATATTTTGGATAATCGAGCGTGTTAGATATCAAAATATCCTACTCCACGTCCCCACCCAAATAACATTAACCGACGCCGTTTCGAATTGCGGATCGGATATGAGACTTCCGTTTCGAACTGGAAATTTCACATTTAAGCCTTTAACTTTTAGGGACGTCACAGATCAGTAGATCACATCATCACAACATCACCAAATAGGAAAATATTGATCATAGAACACAGTATATCACCCAACGATCCCAACATGCCTATAAATCAATGATATATAAAACTAGGGTTGCGATTAAAGACTGCTTCCACCCAACATACAATTATATCATAAATCAAATTATATAAACTAGGGTTTACGAATTACTTGATTTCTCATAAAAAATCCTTGGAAAACAAGGGTTTCTAAGCAATAACCACCAGTTCGGATCAGCTTCCACCACTCCAAGTCTCAACGGCCACCAGAAAGGTGGAGAATCAAAGACGACAGACGAGTCAGGCGACTGTCTGCCTCAAACTCAGAGAACACAGAATCGGAGAATCAGTGAAGAAGAGAGAACTCAGACTCTAAGAGAATCGGAGAGAAGTCGCGATTCACGAAGAGAACACTCAGAACAGATGAGAGATGAGAGAAAGAACTGGGAAAGGAAAACCCTAGGTCGACTGCGCATCAAATCGAATGAAGACTAAGTCTTCCTTCAACACATATATATACACACATTAAACGACGAATCGACGTATGATGCGAAGCCCTATGTAGCCCTAAAATATTTTGGATAATCGAGTGGGTCAGATATCAAAATATCCTACCCCACCCAAATAACATTAACCGATGCCGTTTCGAATTGCGGATCGGATATGAGACTTCGGTTTCGGATTGGGTCGGATTGCATTGTTTTAGGCATCAGGTCGGTCGGGTTATGCATAGCCCTAATCCCCATATATGTTTGTACCTTCTTTGTACAAGTGGCTGATTAATGAAATCTCTGGATATTCTCCCTATCACTCTATCTCTATTATCCATAATACTTTGTTAATATTTGTTTAAGCATATACTTTGATGCTGCCTACAATTCTCAATTCACCGGTTAGGAACTAATGGGCAAACGAACACCCAATTCCAACAAAATGCGTTTTTTAGTTTAGAAGGATATAGTGAAACACATTATATTGGATTGTTGATTTCTTAATGGTAGCAACATTTTGTTCTTAATGGTATTGATGATTTCTCTTATATGGACTATAATGCTATCCAATTGTGATGATTCTTTTACTAATTTTAGAAAGTATATCTTTTGAGACTCATTAAAAGTAACTTTCAATTCATGAGTTATCTTTTCTTAACAATACTGACGATTTGCTTTATGTTGATTATAACACTATTTAAATTAGGACGAGTCTTTACTATTTTTGGAGAAAAATATAGTGATATGTATTGCCTTGTTCTTTTCTTAATGATATTGATAATTTGCTTTTTGTAGACTATATGTCTATATATAATGCTACCAAAATTTGGATGACTGCTTTACTAAATTTAGAAAGTATAACTTGTAATCAAGAGTTTCATAAAAAATAACTTTCAATTTATATAGGTATAATGATATACATTGGATCATTCTTTTATTAATGATACAGACGATTTGATTTATGTACACTATAATGTTAAGTTGCTAACCAAATTGTGATGATTTTTTAAATACTATTTGTGGAAATATATCTTTTGATCATAAGACCTTTTTTTTTTTTAAAGGATTTGATCATAAGACATATAATATGTAAAAATGATAATTTTACAAATTCAATACACACACTATCACAACAAATTAAGGTGGTTTAACAATACATAAAACAATTATAAATCTAATTAAAAATTCTAGACTAGTTTAGACTTGGTTCATGAGAGGTTTGGGCAGGCCTATGAACAAGATCGACCTATATTGATAGGGCTAGTCTTGGGCCCCCTCTAATGAGGCCCAAGCTTAGATCGACACTAGCTTGACCTTGGCCCATGGTTAGATCACCCAGTTGTTATACTGTGGACCATGGTCATGGTTGAAACTACAGTTGTGTTGAAAGGGAATTACAGCTGCGCGGAACAGAAGCCGTTTCATCCGTCTGGAACTGCAGTTATGTTGAACTGATACTGTAATTGTGTTGAACTGATACTACAGTTGTGTTGAAAGGGAAATGCAGTTGCGCCGAACGGATACTGTTTCATCCGTCTGTTTTCATTAATCAAAACGACGTCGTTTTGATACCGTGGTCCACAATCCATTGTAGACCACGGTCCACAGTATAATTTGCGGTGATCACCTTATTTGGCGTGCTCTTTATAATTGATTTAGAACTATCTTTTATTTAATTTGAATTCTAATTTTAAATAGTTTGATTATTTTTTTTTACTCCCCCCTCCCTAGCACTATCAAGAGATATAACTCTTGTTTCATTCTTAATGACAAATTATTTGCCTTATGTAGGCTATAATATCATCTAAATTGGAGTTTTTAAATATTATTTTTTAAATATATATCTCTTGATCTTGAGATTCATCAAATTTGACTTTTAGTTTAGTTCGATATAATGCTATAAATTAAATTGTTCTTTTGTAAATGATATTGACAATTTGCTTTATTTTGAGTATATTGCCAACTAAATTGGTATGATTTAAAAATAATAATTTTGAAAAATATATCTCATAAACATGAGACGACTCATCTATCAAAAGTGGCTTAGCTTTTAGTTTATATAGATTTCGTAATATACATTAGATTATTCTTTTCTTAATGATATATATATATATATTTTTTTCTTAATGATATATATATTACTTGTGTTATGTAGATTATAATAGTGATGTTCTTTTGTCCCTATCCCCCACAAAACTGGAAAAATAAAGCGTGGGATGATAGGAACATAAGATTCAAATAACTAGATTTTAGGTGGCTTGCACTCTTTCAATCTCATTGTTAATCATTGTATTGTAGGACGTGTCTCCTGCATTGCTTACAAAATATAATGGTCTTGACTACAAATTACTCACCCACGTTATACGTACATCTCCCATGATTGCATGAGTGCACACCTCACACACACAAGCTATCTACACCCTACACATGATCATCGTGTAGGGATCGTTGTGCACAACACTCGATCCTTGCGCGTCTTTTGCACAACACACAATCCTCAACGGAGCTGCTATGCACAACACACGACCTGTGCAAGTGATCATATCGCTACACTCCACACACGCGACCCCTGCACGGGCTATGCTCCGACATGCATCACTCGTTCAAACTTATATATCCGTCCAACCTCCGATCCACCTAGACTCTTTTAGCCCAAACCTCCTAAATCCTTTAGAGCATAAATATTGTATTGTTATTTTCTTAATAATACTAATAATTTGCCTTATGTAGGCATTAAAGCTATCCAAAATGGGATGACTTTGTACTATTTTTGAATAATGATGATGAATAACATTAAAAGTCACTTTTAGTTTAGATAGAAATTGTAATATACATTGGATTGCTTAGCTTTCCTCCCTCCTCCCACCCAAATGATACTTATGATTATGAAGACTATAAAGACTATTAGTGACTAGGTTTAGACACTTATAACCAAATTAAGATTTAAAATATCCTAAAAAGATACAAAGAAGGAACCTAGGTTGTCACTTTGAAGTCATATAGAGTTTGTAATAATTGGGCAGTTTATTGAATAATATTTGAAGCAATGATTGATTACTTATGCCTGGTGTAGCTAGGTAATTGATTAATCAATTTAAAAAAAGTTATTTATTAAATAAGTCTTTATCTCCATTCAATTAAAATTTTATAAAAAAAGAGGCAAATGTTGACAAAGTATTTGATTGGAGTATATAAATCTATAGTGTCCTGGTCTTGTATATGGTCCAGTGATTAATCATTTGATTTTTCAAAGATTTAGTTTGAATCTTTGAGTAAACAGGCGCTAAGTCAATGGACATTGAGAATTCTCCCCAATTGTCTAAAACATCTCTATCATAGTATTATCTAATAAAATAAAATAAAAATACAATTTTTAAAGGAAAGAAACTACAATTATTTATCTCTTAATTCCAAATTATAAACCTTGTTGGTCTCTTTTAATTTTTACAAATATAATTTTTAATTGTTAATTATAGGAATTGTAAATTTAGTTCCTTAATTATTTGAGACTCAAGCTCCCATTTGTATTTAGTGTATTATTATGTGAAAATAGCAAATAGATTGAAAATTATACATATGTTCTCATAAAATTTTAGATACAAATAGATATTGATGCCTTAGTTAGTTGATGAACTGAATTTATTACTTAGGAACAATTGAAAAGAATGGATTAAATTTATAATTTAGGAACAATTGAAGAACCAAAGTGTATTAACTTAAACTAAAATAAAAATTATACAAGAATCGATGTTAGCAAGGGCCTAACGTGAATAGATAATGTCTTGGTGTAATAAGTTACAATTATAACTTGTATATTCTGCTTACTTTCCTATACACACTTGCAAATTCTTTTTTATTTTACTTTTTTTTTAAACACTAAGTTATTAATGCTGTTTTATATAATAACTCGTAAATTGTACTTAATTTCTTGTGCATTTACAAATTCTAAATCTTTAAAATTTTAGATTACATTTTAATTGAGCGAGATCATTAATTTTTTAATTCTGTATTTACACAACAAAAATGTAAAGAAGTTAAGAGCATTTATTGCATGTTAACAAGAAGATTAGGCCCTTGCCCCTTAGAGGACCCTTAGTAATATTGCACGATAATTAAAACTTCCTTCGTATTGGGTTGAATGAAAGGAAAAAAAAACACTTAACAGCTTGGAGTAGTTAGTAAATGATGTTATTACAAGGTTAAAAATTCTAAAACTCTTATAAATGATGTATGAAATCTAGATTAATTTCATAGTGGTGAGAATATTGTATGTCGTAAGCTAAAACGCACAACATTTATCGTTTCTATTATTTTATTTAATACTAATATTACTGGGAAAGAAATTATTAAAATATAAAAAGTCTTCTCAAAATAAAAAATTATAACTCTAAAATATTTCTAATAATCTTGTAGTTTTCCACTTTGATGATTTTATCAGACCAAGTCTATCATGAAACTGGGTAATGAGGGCAATTTAGGTAATAAATACATAACTGATAAATTATATGTTGAGCCGTTGGTGCCCTTTTAGCCCATGAAAAATAATATTAAGGGGGTGTATTCAATCATGACTTTTATAAACTTTTAAAGATTTTTATGAACTTTAAAAGTTTGGAGACATTCAATTCACTTTTAGAGAATCCTACACCTTAATTTTTTTAGCCCTTATAATTTGCATTCGAGAATATAATAATCAAAATAGATACAATTACCAAGCTATGATTGCAATAGGTCTTTGCATAATAAATGCTCTATAGTTCTCTTTCAGCAAGTATAGAACGTATGGAAGTGGTTCTAATTCAAAGAGTTGGGGATGGTTCCTAGTCTAATGTGATCGAGGAAAAATTAGAGGAGCTCAAATTTGAATTATAAGCAAAAAAAGTGTAAAATTAGTTGAGCAATAGCACTATAAATACAGGCCGGATTGCATATTGCTAATGCTGGAGGGGTAGAACACTCTACATACAGATTGTAACAAGAATATAAAATATTTTGAGAAAAATTAAAGATCCCAGAAAACAATTGAGAAGAGAAGATTCGGATGCCCTTTCTTAATCCTTCCATAGCTGTGCTATACAAGTGCTTAGTTGAAGTGATCGAAGCAAAGGAATTTGGCTCAGTGGCAGTGGATCATCAAATTGCAAAGGAAAGCTATTGAATTCTTGTTTCCATTTACTGTATGTTAATTGCTGAATATTTGTGTCTATATGACAACTAAGTTAATTGTTGTTAGCCTTCAAAAAAAGTTAATTGTTGTTAATGCCTTTATGAGTGTTCTTATTACAGGGATATATATATATATATATATATATGAAGAATTTGCCATGAAGTTCTTGTAGTAATATTTAATTAGCCAATCAAGTTAAATTTTATCTTTCAATTGTATTTTGTTAATTGATTGTAATATTGGTGGCCAACTTTGATGCAATTAATTAATTGATGTAAGTGGATTTTAGGGTAAAGATTATGTCTAATAATTTCATGCTCTAAGAGCTCTTATTTATAGTTTATAAGATAAGAAAAATTTTGATATATTTAAACTCTTTTAATATTATTTAATTAAAATGTTAAATAATATCAATATTATTCAAAATGTATTCATCAATAACCATCATCTCTTGAGCCACGAGTCTTCCTAAGTCCTAACCAATGCCATTAAATTCCCGTTGCCACCCTTCTTATTTCCCTAACTTTGAGCTACGCCATTACACCTCATTATATTGAACCAATGTCGCTCCTATTTTCGATCAAAATTTAAAATAAAAACACCACAATAATTAGAGGATCATTATTAATATTATAAATAATAATAATAATAATAATAATAATTTGAAACAAAATTTGAACAAGTTAGGTTTGTGAAATTGTCGGGGTTCGCTCATCACACCCATATATATCCTCATCAAGTAATTTTACATGTACTTTCAAATCATACTCATACTTTTTACTCCCTATAATTTGGTATGTTTTTTTTTTTTTTGAAAAGATAATTTGGTATGTTTTGATTGCTTAGTTTAATAAGGGGTATGATATTTATCCATTCTTTCTTTTCTTCCTCCAATTAAATTTGAACACAAGTAGAAATAAAAGTTGAAATTAAGTTGTTAGGAGTATTTGAAGTATTTTTCATCCTTATCCTCCATTTCTTTGTCTTTACAAACATTAAAAGGAGAAACTTATGCTTAGTTCACTGATTTAGTAAGTAATATTTGAAAAAAAGTGACCAAGGTTTGAATTTTGACAGATAATGTGGAATTATATTTAGAGTGGACTAATCCAATGGGGTAGCTTAAGTAGCAAGTGAGCTGGGTTCAATTCCCACGAGTGACGATTCCCCTGGGCCAGCCCCGGAGAGAAAGACGTGTAAATTTACCAAAAGAATACTTAGAGTGGACTAATTATGCTTAAAATGAACACTTCTTTTGCATGCACAAACATTTAATCCTGTTGTTTGAGTAATTGAGTTATCCTAATTTACATCTTCTCGTATGGTCGGGTTGAAGATTCCATTTTTGGGAGAAAAAGGAGAAACTCACGCAGTCGTTACCCCCACCGCCACCGTAATTCTCCCTCTTCGCTATATCTTTCTCAATTTTGAAACCCTTCTTACTTATCAGATCAATAAATCCTCATCCCCACTTCTGTATGCATAGAGTGTGAATTCAGCGTGTATTCATGTCTGAATTTGTGATCAAGATGGGTTCTACAAGGCCAGATCTGAGTTGCAGAGTGTCGCCGGAGCCGGTAGACCACTTCGACTGCCTGCCGGACTCGCTTGTCGTACTCGTCTTCAATAGGATCGGCGATGTAAAGGCTCTCGGCCGCTGCTGCGTCGTTTCGAAGCGTTTTCACGCCCTAGTACCCCAGGTGGAAAACGTCGTCGTTAAGGTAGACTGCGTTATCTCCGACGACGATGCCTCTTCGTCGGCGTCGGCTGACGATGGCGCTGCTCGCAGGTCTCGCCACTCCGTTTCCTCGCTCCTGCGTCTCGCCTTCTCGGGGCTCCTGAAGCCTCTTCAGTCTTTCTCGCAGTTCATCGCCACTTCCGCTCGATGTGACGCGGTTTCGTCGGCTCTCGGCGATGATGATTTTGATCGGGACGACGTGACTCACCACTCCCCCAGCCAGGTATTGAAGAATTTTAGCGAGATCAAGTTCCTGCAGATTGAATTGCCGAGCGGGGAGCTCGGAATTGAAGATGGGGTTTTGCTGAAATGGAGGGCCGATTTCGGGTCCACCCTTGAAAATTGCGCTATCCTGGGTGCCGCAAAGTTGATTCCGCCATTAAAATTGGAAGGTAACGATGCTAGTATTAGCATTCCTATTGCTGCCCTTTCTGAGCAGGCTCCGGTCAATAATAACGCGGCCATTGATGGAAATGGCGAGAACGAGTTTCACACGAATGGGGGTTTGAAGATGCGCGTGGTGTGGACAATAAGCTCACTAATTGCAGCTTCTGCTAGGCATTATTTGCTGCAGCCGATAATTGCAGAGCACAAGACTCTGGATAGATTGGTTTTGACTGATGCTAGTGGGCAAGGTATTCTTTCTATGAACAGGGAGCAGCTGGAGGAGCTAAGGGTGAAGCCGCTGTTGGCCTCGGCGGCCTCAAAGAGGACTATGGTTCCAGCTCTTAATATGCGGTTATGGTATGCCCCTCATTTGGAGTTACCAGATGGGACAGTGTTGAAAGGGGCAAGCATGGTGGTGATCAGGCCTAGTGAACAACCCAGGAGAGATGTGGTTGGGTCCGATGAAAATTCGGTTGCCTCGTTGTTTGAGCAGCCTTATGGGACAGCAGTGAGGATGCTAATGAAGAGGAGGACATATTGTCTTGAAATGAACTCCTTTTGAATGTTCAACCCTAGGATATGGATACCCTGTTAGATGGACTTGGAGGGTATAGCTCTTTTCATTGGTGAATAAGTGTTATATCTATAATTATGCTCTAAATTTGTGTGCATGGGATGCCAATTGCGGCTCCATTATGCTAATACATTTATGAGCATTTCCTGTGCATGTGCTGTGCATTTCCCTTGGCCTGTGTTGAAAGTGCGAAAATGTGAATATTGTGACTGCAGTATATGGCAGCCATTTCTGTGCCTTTAGCATTGATGGATTCTTGATTAGATTTTTCTTACATACAATCTAAAACAGTTGTCTGTAATTTGCATGCCATGGCTTTTTGCTTGCAGATGCCATAGTGTGTAATGAATATATTCTCAACTTGTTTTTGGTCCACCATTGCCCCTTCTCTATGTTTCTCTATGTTTATTCTTTACCTCTGTAGTAGTACCAGCTAATTACTCTGTTCAGTCTGTTGGGTAGATGACACTGTTGCCTAATTGCCTTTTCATTATGGCTTGTTATTTATTAAAAATAAAAAAACAAAGATTATTTCTTTATTGCTTTGTTATATGGGTCACACTTGTGTGAGACCATCTCACGGGTTGGGTCAATATGCAAATGTAATACTTATAGTAGCAAATGTAATATTAAATTAGGAATAAAATATTTGTTACTTATAAGGGAAAACGTAATACTTTTGAGGACAAATGCAATACTTTTGTATTTTGATATAAAAGTATTACTTTTTTCATCAAAAGTATTATATTTTCCCTTATAAGTAATGTTGCACTTATAAAGGAAAATGTAATACTTTTGATGAAAAATGTAATACTTTTACATCAAAATATAAAAGTATTACATTTTTTTTTTCAAAAGTATTACATTTTCCTATATAAGTAATAAACATTTTATTCTTGATTTAGTATTGCATTTGCTAGTATAAGTATTATATTTCATCTTGACCCGACTCGTCTCACGGATAAGGAACTTGAGACGGTTTCACACAAGTTTTTGCCTTGTTATATTGACTTGTGATTTCTCTGGTGGATGAATAGGCCATTTGCCCATTTTACATAGCTCATAAGTTGTGTAATTACAAGAAAAATAATTTGTCAGCATGTCTAGGGTTTTAAGTTCATCAATAACTTTAGATTTCTTTATTTAAATCTGATGCACCTTTGCCACCCAAATGGGTAACTTTAGATTTCTTTATTTAAATCTGATGCACCTTTGTCACCCAAATGGGTTCATGTGAGAAGACAACTAGTTGCTGCATATATGCATCCAACATATGAATGTACATGCTCTTGAACTGTCAATTTAAAGGTATTTATCATGTGAAAATCTTTTTTTTTTCCCCATTGTGCGCACTTTTGTATCATGTATTCTAAATTTGTCTGTTTTAAGTGTCAAGATCTCAAGATTTATTTATTTATTTAAAAATGGTGTTATTCATGTTTTATAATACTGCAATAGTAGATATATACACTCTATTCATGTTTTTCCAACTTATTATCAGTTTTATTTGTCACTACCCATTGATAAATCTCATTATTGATAGTACGCGATATAATTGCTTAAAGATTACAATTGATTCATTACAATCACCTACAATGTGGCTGATATGGATGTTACCTTAGGTTGGAATTTAACTTGTGTCGGCATGCCACCAGTCCACTTTATGAGTTGACCTCTTTGCCATTAATTAGGAAAATAAGAAATGGTTATGTGTGTCTATATATAACTTGTGTTTTATACACATGCACATTATTTTACACAAATTTGTCCATGTTGTCACCATAACTCTCTTTACTATTTCAGATAGAGTGCAGCTTTTAAGGAAGGCGGATTTCACGTACTGTCAAAGGCGGAAAAAAAGCAAAATTTTGTCTTTGGATAGCAGACTTTTAGTTGATCAAACAGTCTGGGTTTTAGATGAGTTTACCTCTTTATCCACCCTTCTAAAGATCTATAAGCTTATGTAAATGTGATTCTCCTTAGTTAATGAATTGATAATAGGAATCTTGTTTGTTCAAGTTCATAGTGTATATGCTTTAAGAATGCACAGAATGGATATGATTAATGTTGTAAAATCTTTGTGCCTTGGACCTTGTCTTAATTGACATATTTAGTAGGTGTCTTTCTGTGAATATTGTAGGATATAGATTTTTTATGCTTATGTGATGTACTTGTGAGGTTTTTTGAGCAATGGAACAAGCATTTTGCACATTCCTGAACTTTCTGTTTACTACAATTATTTTATTTTATTATATTTGGTTGAAATGGATATAGAGTTATGATGTCAAAATTATTAGTTTCACAGGAAAAACACACACACACACAAATGAACTGCAATAAGTGTAATATATGTGCAGCTCATGTGTAACATATCCATTTCTGTCAGAAACTAAGAAAGGCCAAACACCAACTATCTTATCAGCTTATGTGAATGTGTTTCTTTCCATTGGTTGAATGAATGGTTAATTGGCATCTTGTTTGTTCCAGTTCTTAGTGTATTAGTGTATATGCTTTAAGAATGGATATGAATATATGATTAATGTTGTAAAATCTTTGTGCCTTGGACCGTCTTAATTGGAAATATTTAGTAGGTAGCTTTGTGTGAGTATTGCAGGATATGGGATTTCTTATGCTTATGTGATGCACTTCTGAGGTTTTTTGAGCAATGGAACTTGCATTTTGCACATGTCTGAACTTTCTGGCTACTACAACAAAATCTTTTGTTTAGTGCCAATATCTGAATTGTTGATACTATGGTAAATGAGGGATTGATGCAAATTGCTCTGATGTTTATGGTGGAGATCAGAGGCATATATTCAGCACTGATGATATATGGATTATATGCAATGTGGGATGAGGTTGAATCTGCGAAACCCCATTTTGTTTAGCTAATCAGGTGGATTCAGCATGATGTGCATTGTCTGCAACATTGAGTTCAGGTTAGGTTTTTTTTTTTTTGGGTGACGAGGGAACCTGCATTCACTACCCGAAGGTGTTGGGGGTGTGTTTGGTTCATGGGTTTACCTACTAGGAATGTGAATCAAAATTATTGTTATTGTTTGGTTGACAACTTTTTAGAATACAATTATGAAATTTGTTACCTATTCAATTAAAAACACATTCTCTAATTAAAAACGGGTATCATTCCATCTTATTGGTAATCTGATTTTTAAGTTTTGATTAGTGCTTTTCAAGGTTTTAAAAGGCGGAGGCATACCTTGAGACGTTTTGTAATTTGAGGCGAGCGTAAGCCTCAACTTTTATACAGAATATATTAATAAGCTGTAAACAGTATTCATAAGTCTAAAGTAAAGAAGCACATAACAATCCAATATTAAAATCTCAAGAAAATAAGTCACATAACACCAAACATAATATAAGTCTAAAGTAAACAAGCACATAATATAAGTCTAAAGTAAACAAGTCTAAAGTAAACAAGCACATAATATAAGTCTAAAGTAAACAAGCACATAACAATTCAATATTAAAGTCATAAACAACTAAACACATCATAAATCACAATGAAACTTTATCTGAAGAATCATTGTATTCTATAGCCTCATCATCTTTATTTCTACTTCCACCATCATGATCAATATCTTCCTATTCATCTTCATCTTTATCAATTTGCCTCAACTTTTCCTTTCCCTTACTAGTACTAGCACTAGCCTTCTTGCTTGAGGATGCAATTGGTTGAGTTCCTTGTGATGGCTCTCCCTTAAAAACATCAACATCAAAATCATCTACACTTAGATGGGGAGCATCTTCATCATTTTCACCCACAAGCAATTTATCATCCGATGGCAACTCATCAATCAACAAGCTATCTTCATCATTTATTAAGGATTTCAACTTCAAGTGTCTATCCTTCAACTTCTTGTTGTATAGAATATAAACCAAAGCATTCATCCTTGTATTGGTCAAGTGATTTCTTCTTTTGGTGTGCACTTGATTGAATGCACTTCAATTGCGCTCGCATCCAGATGAAGAACAAGTGAGACCTAGCTAGTATTTTAATTGCAAACTTTTGAAGCTCGGGAGTCCCATCTCCATATTGAGTCCACCATTCAACTAAAAATAATAATAATATTAACTATTAAGTATTTGAATTGACTACAATTAAGTAACATTCATATTTAACTATTTAAGTAAGGATTTAAACTTTAACTTACCAGGAGTTCTTTTGTGGACAGTGTTCTTAGTTTGAGCCAATCCAAAAAATCTTTCTCGACGGTAGAAAGCACTACATTGTAGGTCGGCTTTCTCCATGTCATCTCTATTGAGTATGAGCTTGTCTAAACAATGGAATAAGCCAAGCTTGACCCCTAGATGTGTAGAAAAATCAGGAGAATAATGGCAACGGGGATTTAGATAGTAGGCAGCTGCATGCAAATGCCGGTGCATATGAAAATTCCATTTTTCATCAATGATCTCCCATATCTCCTTGCAATCTTTTTCTTCTTTACCCAAGTTTTTTTGTTATCTTTTCTTTGGCCTCATCAATAGCATTATAAAGAAAACTCAAAGCAAGCTCTTTGTCTCTATCTTCTAGCCTCAACACTTCAACCAATGTACTATTTGTCCACTTTTCAGAAGTGAACATAGCTTCCAATGGTTGCCTCAACTGTACTGGTAAATGCTTTGCAAGGTCAAATATGTCGTGGCAAATCTAGTGGCAGTCGGCCTAATAAGCTCTCTATTCGTGAATTGCCTCTTCAAGCTCAAGACCCAAGAGTGATTATAAATGTAATTGCTCACTTTCTTTGCCTTGATCAAAGCATTTTTGTGTTGTGGGCTTGTGGCAAATCTCAAATCTTCTCTAGCATTAGATCAAGATAATGTGCAGCACATGGAGTCCAGTATAAATGTTTTCTCTTCTCCATAAGTATTAACCCCGATGCCCGGTAGTTGCTTGCATTATCAGTTATCACTTGAACCACAAGTTCTTCTCCTACTTCCTCAACAACTTCATCAAGCAACCGAAACAACAACTTAACATCCTTAACATGTTCAGAAGCATCAACGCATTTTAGAAAAACTGTGCCACTAAGATTATTAACAAGGAAATTGATTAGACACCTATGTCTAACATCTTGTCAACCATCAAACATGATTGAAACTCCAGTTAATGGCCATGTACTCTTAATGTCATTAACAAATCCTTCGGTTGTCTTAAACTTTTCCTTCAAAATTCACGTCCTAAGCTCATACCTTCTAGGAGGCTTAAGTCCCCGACCATATGAACCAACTGACCGAAGCATGTTAACAAATGAAGGACTCATTGCCACATTGAAAGGTATTGCATTTTCATAAAAAAACCTCCCAATATCTAAACAAACTTGTTGGCATAGTTCTTTTGCATTTTGAGGTGGTGTAATAGTGGTTGTTTGATCACCACTAGCATTCCCTTTCACCATATATCTATTCATAGGCCCCCGGATACCTCTATTAAAAATAGAACCACCGGAAGCAACCTTGTCTTGATTCTCACCTTCCCTCCAACTACCAAAATATGAGCCAACTTCAACACATTGCTCAAACTCCATTTGTGCTAAATTCTTTCTACTTGCCAATTTGTTTAAAATATCAACATATTGTTGCTTAATTTCTTCCGGTACAATAGCACACGGTTTAGCATTTCTATTTGTACCGGCAAGATGATGTTTAGACCTTGATATCCCTCCTTTGATAACTTTTTGACAAAAATTACATATGACATATTTGTAATGTATTTTTCTTTGTTCCATCTTCATGAACGAATTCAACACAATGGTTCCAAGTCGGATCTCTTCTTGCATCCGTATTCACTCCAAGATTTCCTACACCCCTACTTGCACTGCTCTTCTTTGAACGATTCACCATTATTAAAAACAATCAACCTACATATAATTAATAATAATTTAATATTTAAACAATTAAACAAATGAACTAATGAAGACCAACAAGTAACGAGGCTTTGTACTGAGTTCTCTATTTCTACTACTGTACGATGGAGTAGTGTATAAAGGTCTAGTGTATTCTTCTTTCACGAGTCACCTTCATATTAATATGTTTTATTAATATTCCGCCACACCAGTCCCAGACTATGATTTTTAATTAATAAAGTAGTTCATTTATGTGTTTTGAAATATTAAGATTTGATTACATTATTGTGTTTGTGTAAAAAAAAAAATTTAGACAATTGATGTACAAATTTTATTGTTATTAGGGAGAAATTATATCAGAGAGAGAGCGCGTGTATATATATATATATATATATTCTTTTCTTTAAAAAAAAAACTTTACGCTACACCCGCTCTGTAGCGGGTGCAGTGGAAAGTCATATATCTTTTTTTAAAAATATTTTCCGCTACACCCGCTTTGTAGCGGGTGTAGTGGAAAGTCATATATATATATATATATATATATATATATATATATATATATATAATATATATAAATAATATTAAAAAAATAATTTCCGCTACACCCGCTCTGTAGCGAGTGTCGCAGAAAGTGTGTATTAAAAATAAGATAAAAAAATTCGTATGATTTTCGCTACACCCGTTACCGGGTGTCGTGGAAAACCTATACTTTTACAGTCACCTTCATACGCTACACCTGCACAGGTGTAGCGGAAACACTTTTATAGGTGTAACATATGTGTTTTTTGTATTAGTGTCCCTTGATTTTAGTCCATGTTCACAACCCAAGTAGCATGATCCCACGTACATTCCCTTTTCCCATTTTCTAAGCATGATCGCACTTATTTTGCTTTTGCAATTTTCATTTGCCATTCAATTTGCATTTTCCATTTTCCATGAACTAGCAGTACATACGCGTTCATATATGCATGCAGTTTCCTCATTTTTCTTTTCCTTATTTTGCTCCACATCTTCACACGTTCATATGCATTCTTCCACTTTCTTTTTATGCTCATAATCACATCACCACATAATCCCATTCTCATGCATTCTCATTTTTCCATTTGCTTAATCACATAACACCATATTTCTTCCCTTCATTTATAACATATAGAAACTAATATTAGTACATAAAATTGATCATAATTTTTGTACCAACACATTCTGGTCTTCTTTTACGGGGTGGTGATGTTTTCTGGCATTTTTGACCGGTAACCTCTTGGTTACCGGTAAATTTGACTTATTTGACCAAAAATAACACGTTTGAGGGTTTAATTGTACTTTTTCAAAGTTTAGGTTCCTAATTGACTTTTGGTGTAAAGTTTAGGGGTCTATTTTACGCTTTATGCCGTGATTGATTAGGCACCTAAAGGGTAAAATCAATTTTGAGCAATAGGTTTGATGATAAAGCAATGGAGTTAATTATTCTCAATTCATCTTTAGATCCAAAAGAGATGCGTATATCATTCAGAATTAATTACGTTTGCAAGTTGGTAGAGAAGTTTTACCCTCAAGACTTTGAAGATTATGAGCTTTCACAATTGAGAATGCAACTTGAACACTTTGAAAATGTGCAACAACTTCCTGATTTTAGAACACTTGAAAGCATTTCTGATCTATGCTAATGGTTTGTGAAAACTAGAAAATCGAACATCTGATCTATATATTCTCTTGTGTTCAGGGTAGTAACTCTCATTATCACACTTCCAGTATCTATAGCTACTACAAAACGATCTTTTTCTGCCATGAATATAGTAAAGACTACACTTCGTAACAAGATGGAAGATGAATTTCTTAATGATTGTTTGTTAGTATACATTGAAAAACAAATTGCAAAACAATTTAGTATATATTCAATTATAGATGATTTTCGTGACATGCAAGAAAGACATTAACAATTGTCCAGAGCACATCATGATACCACGTGTTTGTTTCGCTAAATTAAGGTATCAGACATTAACAAAACAATCAAATTTTTATAATAATAATAATAATAATAATAATACTCCATAATAATTTATTTAAATGAAATGATTTAATAATATAATATAAAAACTCTTTTGCTTAGAGATTGATTTGACAAGTGCCTTGATTTGCACCCCTCATGCGCGCAAGACAAAAGTCTTTATATTATACCATTCAAACTCTTTTTAAAAGTATTTTGTATATATCATGATGCAAACCTACTTCCAAAATCAATGCGGGACAAGTGCTCTTACAAAGCCTCCCCACATTCATTTTCCAACTCAAATGGGTCTACTTTGACAATCAATTTCTCATTCACCCATTATTATCCGTTTTGAGCGTACAATATATCAACCTCTTCATCTTACTACGAAAAGTCCTTATCCACTTTGACCACCCCAACCCAAATCGAAAGTGAACCTTAACTTACATATATTTATACCACAAAATAGTCACTTTTTATGCCTTTTTATGCTAAAAAATTTCAGCAAACCTCTAATAATGTCTTACCCATTTCTTCCAACGATTCATTAAAAAAAAAAAAAAAAAAAAAAAAAAAAAAAAAAAAAAAAAAAAAAAAAAAAAAAANNNTCTATTTTACGCTTTATGCCGTGATTGATTAGGCACCTAAAGGGTAAAATCAATTTTGAGCAATAGGTTTGATGATAAAGCAATGGAGTTAATTATTCTCAATTCATCTTTAGATCCAAAAGAGATGCGTATATCATTCAGAATTAATTACGTTTGCAAGTTGGTAGAGAAGTTTTACCCTCAAGACTTTGAAGATTATGAGCTTTCACAATTGAGAATGCAACTTGAACACTTTGAAAATGTGCAACAACTTCCTGATTTTAGAACACTTGAAAGCATTTCTGATCTATGCTAATGGTTTGTGAAAACTAGAAAATCGAACATCTGATCTATATATTCTCTTGTGTTCAGGGTAGTAACTCTCATTATCACACTTCCAGTATCTATAGCTACTACAAAACGATCTTTTTCTGCCATGAATATAGTAAAGACTACACTTCGTAACAAGATGGAAGATGAATTTCTTAATGATTGTTTGTTAGTATACATTGAAAAACAAATTGCAAAACAATTTAGTATATATTCAATTATAGATGATTTTCGTGACATGCAAGAAAGACATTAACAATTGTCCAGAGCACATCATGATACCACGTGTTTGTTTCGCTAAATTAAGGTATCAGACATTAACAAAACAATCAAATTTTTATAATAATAATAATAATAATAATAATACTCCATAATAATTTATTTAAATGAAATGATTTAATAATATAATATAAAAACTCTTTTGCTTAGAGATTGATTTGACAAGTGCCTTGATTTGCACCCCTCATGCGCGCAAGACAAAAGTCTTTATATTATACCATTCAAACTCTTTTTAAAAGTATTTTGTATATATCATGATGCAAACCTACTTCCAAAATCAATGCGGGACAAGTGCTCTTACAAAGCCTCCCCACATTCATTTTCCAACTCAAATGGGTCTACTTTGACAATCAATTTCTCATTCACCCATTATTATCCGTTTTGAGCGTACAATATATCAACCTCTTCATCTTACTACGAAAAGTCCTTATCCACTTTGACCACCCCAACCCAAATCGAAAGTGAACCTTAACTTACATATATTTATACCACAAAATAGTCACTTTTTATGCCTTTTTATGCTAAAAAATTTCAGCAAACCTCTAATAATGTCTTACCCATTTCTTCCAACGATTCATTAAAAAAAAAAAAAAAAAAAAAAAAAAACAACAAAAGAAGAAGAAAAACCTTCCCCTATTTATTTTGGTTTACTCAAACCTAACTTATTTTAAAAAAAAAAGATTAAAAAAAATTAAAATAATAATACTCAACTCATTTTTATAGTACTAATTGGTATCAATGCTTGCTGCCCAATTAACCAACCTCCCATGAGTTTATAAGAACCAATTTGGTGCATTAAAAAAAAAAATCTATGAATGAGATTAATTGAGGAAATTAAATACGTGTGTGTGCATATGGAGCATTATGATGTGTGCAACATAGGGACATCATAATATGCATTGTTAAAATTTTTAGCATAAAATGACATAGAAAGTGGTACAAATATATGTGTGTCCATTTCATATTTGGGTAAGGTCAAAGTAGATTCGAGTTCTTCGTAATAAGACGAATGAGATTGATATATTATACGTTCAAAACGGATAATGAGTAAATGAAAAATTGATTCTCAAATAGATCCATTTGGGTTGAAAAATGAAGGTGGAAAGGTTTTGTAAAAGCATTTGTCCCACATTGTTTTGGAAAGTAAGTTTACACTACTATATATACATATATGTTGAATTGTATAATATATAGGCTCTCTCGCGCCCTCTCTTATCGTATATTTTTTAAAAGGCATCGTTGCACCAATACAATCTGCAATCAAGAGAGAATTTATATTATAATTTTGTCACTCTCCAACTCCATTATGTGGTTAAACTCTCTACAATTCCGACCCTATACTCAAATTCACACTACACTCCCCTATAGTGACGCAACACTCCTCTCACGACTAATATAATTTACTCGGTTGCTCTTTTGTGCTCCCATCTACTGAATATATAAATTGACTATGATTATGACAATGAACAATTGTATATAGTTCACACGTTAATTTCTACCTGGGTGCTTCAGTTTTCTATGAAACTTTTCCAGGAAATAGTCTAAAGCTTTACCTTTCCCACTATCCTACCATATCATCGACCCCAGAGTTGAAATTATTGTCACGTAATTTCATTAAAATACAAAGTTAGTGGTCTGAAAAGGTGTAATAATTCATAGTAAACAGTTTCACAATGATACTTACATATGCCCCTTTACATCTCGTCTGTTACTCTATAGATAATATATATATTCACTTTCACTTTCATTCCATTTGGTTGTGTCAAATTATTTACAAGTAATTAAGTTCAAATCTTCCTTATCAAGAACGCTCAATTATATATGAATTTTAAGGTTACATATACTCTTCACGTATATAATCATATCCCATCAAATCTTCATGATCACTCTTTCTGAAACTAGGATATTTGATCGTCTCTGAATTGAATGTCGGTGTAAAACCTCTTATTTTCGCCAACGTTGAAAAATCTTTAAGCGCCCCCAGGTTTCCAATTTTTTATTTTATTTTATTTTTTAATTTTTTAATTTTTAAAAAATATTTTAAGTGTTAATATTTTAAGTCTTTACGCATAGTTAATACTTAATAAGTTAATGGCACGTTTGGTTCGCGGAATAGGCCTGGAATGGAATAGCATTCCCAGTAATAGGCATATTCCGCTGTTTAGTAAAACCTTCTATTCCCAGGAACATTGTTCCTAGGAATGACCTATTCTCCTTACAAGGGGAATAGAGATTCCTAGGGACCCTAGGTATTAGGTTATTCCTGAGTTCTCAGGAATAGCCTAATGTTGTTATTTCCAATTTTACCCCATAGCATTTCGGGGAAAGATCTTCCTTTTCTCAAAAGCTCCTATATTATTATTAAAAAAAAAAAAAAACTTGTAACTAAGAGCAATTAAGGCTCCTTAAATTAGGGAGCTTTTGGCTCTTTAAAGCTTCCTCATCCTATTATTAATTTCAAAAGAGAAGCAATGCTTCTCTTATATAGAGGACCTTAAAATCCATTCCGTGAACCAAACGTGCTTTAATAGTTATTACTTATTGAGTTATTAGTTATTATTTATTAATAGTTATTACTTATTAAGTTCATTTAGGAGTAGTATATTACTTATTAATTTAATTTAGTTATTAAGTTATTACTTTTTATTTTATTAAGTTATTACTTCTTAGACTATTACCGTATGTTTGGTTCACAGAATGAATTTTAAGGGAATAGGAATAGTATTCCATAGGGAACGGAATAGGCTAGGAATAGAATAGAAATTGTATTCTATTGTTTGGTTCGCGGAAGGAATAGATTTTAGGAATGTAATTTCAGTGTTTGGTTGGTTAAAGGAATAGACTTGGAATGTGTTTAGAAGACACAAAAACCCCTATACAAAAAATGTATTATTATTATTATTATTATTATTATTATTATTATTATTATGATATATGAAAAAAAAATTATACATGAAAATATGAAATTTGTGATTGGATGAAATTATAAGAATTCTAATTTACCACATGTCCCTATGGATATAAATAAAGATATGTGTATATATAATAATAACAACAACAACAACAACAACAACAACAATAATAATAATAACAATAACAATAATAATAATAATAATCAACAATCAACGGGAACATGTGGTCAGAATTTAAGCTTTATAATCTAACAGATTATGAATTATTTGAGTGAGTCTTTGATGGTTAAATAAAATGTGTGGATGTCAGTAATTCATGGGAAATTATGGGCAAAAATTAAGGTGAAATGGTTATGTGTAAAGTGCTATATAAAGGTGTTGAAATGGGATTGCAAGGTCACGCCATTCACTGCATGCTTACCAGAAAATTATTATTATATTGGGTTAAGTGTTTCTCTAATGTGAAGGTGGTGATTTGTTGTTAATTGAGCAATAATCAGAAAGTGAGATGTTGAAGTACTGAAGATACGTACGGCGTGCACGGAACTCATCCAACATAAGATATTCTTAAAGATTATGTTGTTAATTAGGCTGTAGCCTTCTTTTTTTTTTCTTTTTTTTTCTTTTTTTTGGTAAATTCACGTTGTAGCCTTTTGTATGTGTTTATGTATATACTTCAATGAATATAATATATTATATAAATGCATATATTTAATTAATTACATTTTAATATATATATATTGGTTAATAATACAAAAGGGTGTTTTCGGTATTATATTATAAAAGTTGTTCCCAAGTGCTTGGGAATAGCTAATACTAGGTGGTCTCCTAGGAATGGCTATTCCTCTTGCAAAGGGAATAGCTCATTCCCGGGAACACTATTCCTAGGAATAAAAGGACGAACCAAACGATGGAATAGGTCTATTCCCGGGAATGGTATTCCATTCCCGACCTATTCCATGAATAATCGGCCTCCTCGACGCAGTCGGGCGCTGCCTAGCACCTAGGCGCGATTTTTGCAACAATGATTTTCGCTAATATTTTATCAACATTTATTAGTTTGGGTGGGGGAGGGAGATAAATAGACTTTTATAAAATTTGCAAATATTGAGAAAAAAAAAAAGTCACAAAGTGTGGACAAAGACAGCTTGAAATTGTCTAAAAATGTTTTGTAGCTTGGCTAGATTTGAACATTTAGGTGATTGTGTGAATGAATATGGTTGAATTAGAAAATAAGCAAAGTAAGCAAGCGGAGACTTAGTGGTCTAATGGTACCAAGTTGCATTCTCATATGGGAGGTTGAGAAAGTAATTATGAACAGAGTCCGTAGTACTAAAATATTTTTATAGTAGTGGTTTGAAAAATCTTATACTATACTTTTCTCTCATACTATGTATTGTTACAAATACAAGTGAAGAGGCCGACATTTAGCGGGATCAACCATCAAGTCCCATTGTTACTAGCTCAAACTGCTTCATTACAAGCTAAGATCTACCACAAACTCTCCTTGAGTACGGTGTATATAGTATCTAACACTTCATGAACGAATATTGTAGTAGGTTGGTGCCTGGACACTTTGAATATAGATGTAGGTTGGTGTTGGACACTTTAAATATAGATGATTCAAGTTGAAACTTAGATCATCGGATTTTGCTTAAAAGCTACAAGTTTCTTTTATCTAAAAAAAATAGGATATTTAGGACCTTCCTAGTACCATCTTGTAAAAACCACGACAATTATTAGCTGTGTCACCAACGGATGAATTTCCATTCTTTTGTCAACTATAGAAGATGAAGGAGAGCTTAAAATGACAGGCAGTGAAGAACTAAATACCGAAGATGAAAGAATGAAAATGTTTTGGAGGCTTAGAGTTTAATTAGATTTTTAATATATTAAAGATTGGTGTCATAATTTTTTTTTTTTCCCTTAAGGTGGCTAGATGCACGTTTTCAGAGGTAGGAAACACATTTCCAAACTTTTTGATAATTAGAAAACAACCCGAAAACAAACTAAAAACTTTTGAGAAATTAAGAAACGGCCCAGAAACATTTTCAAATCAAGTTTTCGTGAATTTTGAGGATGAGAATGAGATGTCTCTGAAATGCAAAAACACGACATCGACAAGGTTTCCGTGCAACATTGATTATGATCCATTAGAGTTGTGAAAAATGTGTTTGCTTAGAAAAAATAAAGATGAAGACAAAATTAAAATGATAAATTCTTATTATGGACATTCCTATAATATATATAATAATTTGTTATATTATAAATAAAGATTATTAGTTTATATTTTAAATTTTATCTTATATATAATGAATAAAATTTAAAATTTTTAACATATATAATAAGAGAAAGCATCAAACTGTTTTCTCTTTTGGGAGCCTCAAGCTCCTAATTACCAGTTGTTATACGGTGGATCATGATCACAAAACGCCGCATTTTATTAAGTAAAAGAAATACCTGCTGGGAAGCTCCGTAAAGGATACTATATATAGTTCATCTCAAAAGATATTGTCTCACATTTATTTTTATATTATTATCAAATGAAACTGTAGTTATATCGAAATATAACTGTAGTTGTGTTGAAAGAAAATTGCAGTATATATAAAATGGAACTGAATAACAGTTTCACATTTTGGGTGTATATATTGTCCAATGAAACTGTAGTTATATCGAAATGATATTGTAGTTATGTTGAAAGAAATTGCAGTGTATTATAAAAAAATTGTAGTTGTATTGAAAGGAAACTGAATAACATTTTCACATATTTGAATGTATAATGTCGAATGAAATTGCAGTTACATCGAAAAGGAACTACAGTTGAGTTGAAATATAACTGCAGTTGTATTGAAAAGTAACTGCAATGTATATAAACTGAAAGTTAACGGCGCTGAACAGATGCCGTTTCAACTGTCTGTTTTCATTAGTCAAAACAATGTCTTTTTGATGTATGATCCTCAGTAAAATTTGCAACCAAATTACAATTACCTAACAAAAGGAAAATTATCTCCAAATGTTCCCTCTTTTAAATGGCCTTTATTATGAGTTACAACTTCGTACATAATTATTGTAAACCAGTCAGTGTCACCTGGCTGAGACTTGATCTGACTCCGCCATTCAAATTTCTACCTACTAAACGAAGCTCTCTCTTTCAAACGGGCATAAATTTCTTAAATTTAATGTAGTCAAAAGGCATCCTATTTAGGTCCTTTTAGTAGTTGAGTTAGGTTTAATGGCACACTAATTTAATATTGCTTTAGCTTAGTTAAATTACAAACTCAGTGACTATAATGGAAATAGACTGAAAAGACGCATAAAAGTCAGGGAAGCACTTAGAATATTTTTTGGGTTATTTTTTCTTCATAGCCCCACCATAGATTACTACTAAATTCCTAGCAGTTCATGAACAACATTAATCATGTTCATGCTTATCCTGTTACAGCTTGACAATTTCCAATACAACCCGTTAACACGACATAAAACTTCAGTCGTTAACGTGTTGACCAGTTAAAATTCATGTCTTAGCGGGTACGATTGACTTGCTTTACCCTATTTAACCTGTTAATATTAGTTATAATTTTTAGTGTAATACTTAACGAATCTAGTATCTTGTCATCAAAATTGAAATATGACCTAAGCAAGTATAAAGAAGTGTCTTCGTTACTACGTATATAATTTTTAGTGTAGCGACAAGTGCTTGATTCTGAGGGCCAAATCTAGCACCTTGACCCGTTTAAAAGTTGTATTCATGTTAAGAATCTAACCCGTTAACCTTAACTATTCATATCCATATTTAGTTTTATAGTACGTGATCATATTGTTATTTTGTCAACCTGTTTACACGAATTGCCTGCTCTATACATACATCTCCCAATAATCATCAATTAAGTTCTCTAATCTTCATGCTTAGTTAAATTACAAACTCAGTGACTATCATGGAAATAGACTGAAATTAAAAGACGCATAAAAGTCAGTAAAGCACTAAGAATGTTTTTGGGTTGTTTTTTCTTCATTGCCCCACCATAGATATTTCTAAATTCCTAGCTGTTCATGAACAACATTAGGCATGTTCATACTTATCCCCTTCTACATGTAGACCTGAAAAATTACAATAGAGAGTATGCGACCGGTTAATATATGACACGAAACCTGAGTCATTAATTAACTTTTTGAGAAAAAAATTATATCTAACAATTATCAGTTAACCGCTAATTTACCAAACATTTTTCTACAATTAATGTTATTAACTAGTTAAAGCAAAGGTAAATTAAATTCAAAAATGTTTTTTGAGTACTACTGACTCTGTTACATGCAGTGTAATATATGTTCATAACTACTTTCTCAACCTATTGAAGCACAAAGAGTCATCAACAGTCGCCTCCACTGAGACTCGAACTCCCTCTTTTTCATGTGGGAGTATAAACCGAGTGCCACAAGATTCAAATATCAACTACGAATAAATTCTTAAATTACAAAATACATTATAAATATTGTTTGATATAGGCAGAAAATAAATCACATCAAAACTTTATAAAAATATTCATAACTTTATATAAAATATAATTAATTTTATTATATTTGATAAAATAATTCAAATAAAAAACACATTATAATTATACATCTTATCATTAATATATATATTAAAATTCATAACTCTATATAAAATATAATTAATTTTATTATATTTGATAAAATAATTCAAATAGAAAACACATTAATTATTATATTTGATAAAATAATTCAAATAGAAAACACATTATAATTATACATCTTATCATTAATATATATTAAAAAAGCAATATGTACGTATACAACTGAAAAGAAAGCAAGCAATGGGGCTAGGATTTGAACTCTCACCATTTTCTATATAAAACCACACACCTACAAACTCTGCAAGCTTACCAATTGTTAATTTTCATCTGTTTTCATATATTTATATATAAAACATGTACTATATATACATATATACATACAAAGGCTATATATGGGGTGGGGTGGGGTGAGTGGGGGCAGCTGCCCCCACTGCCCCCAGGGTGGTTCCGTCAGTGCCTCTAACCCAATCACAACTAATAACAATCATTTACAAAACAGGGTCATTAACTTGTATGGTGTCTTGGGTCATTAAACAAGTTGATCTATTAAAATTTATGTTTTAAGGGGACAACATGATTAACCCGTTAAGAATTTGTATAATTTTTGTTGGATGGCAGCATAAAGGGTCAAGTCCAGGCACCAACATCCTCTTATCAGTCTAAATTGAAATGTGGTCAGCTTCGTGTCAACATATATATGTGGTGTTATTAACTACTTACAAAATGAAGTCGAGTCTTCCTTACTAATTATACATTTTGGTGCAGTAGTAAACACTTGATCTAAGGGATGAGTCTAGCATCTTGATCAATTTAAAATTATATTCATGTTTAAAATTCTAACCCGTTAATCTTAACTAATCGTACCCTAAATAAAAAATAATGCACCTTATATCTCTTAATTATGCGTACAAAATGAAAATTTAATATTAGAGCTATCTGATTTAATTTAACCAACAGATTAAAATGGAAATTTTTTTTTTTCAAAAACCTTGCTTCCAGTATTTTCATGGTTGTTCATACATGGCCGATTAATATTTTTCACTCTTCATTAATCAATCAAACATTTTGTTTGGGACATAACTGAAGGCCGTCACCGTTGAATTAATATAATTAATCAATTACAAATTACGAACATTAATCATGAATTTTTATTTAATTTGTTCATTTATGTAATTTGTCACGTCCATTTTGTTTTTATATTTATTAACTTAATGTTTATTAATATTTGAAATTAATTATGTTGTCATATAATTATCAAAAAGAAGTAATCATAATAATATTAATCAATTTGACGATATTACCCCTAGATTTAACACCTATTTAACAAAAATTTTAACAAAGGACTATTTGTGGTCAAAAATAAAAGTTAGAAGACCATTTGTGGTCGAATTGAAAGTCAAGAACTAAAAGGAGTACTACCTCAATAGTCAGAGGATCATTTGTGGTATTAACTCTAATAATAATAATAATAATGTGTTTACACAAATTGCCAAGTCTATATATACCTCTCCCCATAATCATCAAGTTCTCTAATCCTCATGCTTAATTTGAACAACAACCATGTCTCCTCCTCATCTAATATCCATCTCCTTCTTGTTACTCATTCATCTGACATCCACGCAGGCTTCATCATCTGCTCAGATGGCGAAGCCCGGCTGTCAGACAAAATGCGGAAACCTATCCATACCTTATCCGTTCGGGATCGGAAAAGGCTGCTACCTCGACCACGAGTTCGAGGTCACATGCAACAAATCCACTAATCTCGCATCTCTCTCCTTGGTCGGAGGATTAAACATATACAACATCTCCACGGAATACGTCGCCGTCGAAGCCGTTAACTCGCCGTTTCTGTTCAACCAATCCACCGGAGAAAACCTCGACGGATCTCTCCTCGGCAGCTCCCTCCTCCCCAGCAAACACTACAACTTTTCCTCCTCAAAGAACAAACTCGTCGCCATGGGCTGCGATGTTTTCGCGTACATTAAAGACCGTACCAGCGGCGAAATCATAAGCGAATGCGCGTCTTTATGCAGACACGACACCTCTAGTCCTCTTACGGTCCCGCTTGGTAAAATAATTAGCCTATCAGTCAATTTTGACTTGTAACTTCAAAATGCTAAAATTTAAAATGTTGCTCAAAAATATCAGCTAGCAGTTAATTTACTAAACATTTTTTTTTACATTATCAACTAATTATACCTTCTAACTCAATCAGCTAACAGCTATTTACCAAACAGGGCCACAGGCGTCTTGCTCGGGCCATGGCTGCTGCGAGTCGCTTAACATTTCGGGGCCGATGACTAATTTCAGCGCGATGATGCACACGATGAACACCTTGGATAGGTCTTGGGTGGGGAGCGGGTGCAATTTTCTTCTCATTGTGGATAGGGATTTCTCCGACTATGGGAGAATTAACGTCTCCGACTGTGACCGGAGTTACGAGCTGCCGCTGGTGCTGGATTGGACGGTATCGGATCGGAGTTGCGGCGATGAAGGAACGGCAACGATCTGCGGGTTGAACAGTGATTGTGTGAACCATAGTGGAAGACGAGGGTATTCTTGTCATTGCAAGGTGGGGTACGAGGGCAACCCTTATCTTCAAAGTGGATGTCAAGGTACATATTTTTTTAGTATCAACCTTTAGCTTAAATACTTTTTGTTTCTAATATGATGATATGATGAATTTGTTGGGAGCTGCATAGCTACTGAACCATCCTATCATCTCGAAATATGACATTGTCGGATACTTTGCATAAGGAAAGTTTTTGGTTCGATTCGAGTCTCATTTCAATCAAAGGTCAACATAATTTGTGCTTAGCAGATACAATAGATAGTATAGATTAGTCTTAACTATTAGTTATAGTTTGTAGAGTAATGGTAAAGGTTTAATCCTGATAGAATCATAATATCATATAACTAGGTTAGAATCATATAACAAATTAATTATAGGGCAAAGATATTTTGATAATTCCCATAGAGCCTAAACCTTCTTAGTAGAGTCCGTCACAAAAAGTCTTTCTTATGTAGTTTATTTATCATATATGACATGCAAACATTATTACATATATGGATCATGATTCATACAACTGTGTGGACAATAAGTAAAAAATACATTTTCAAAAAAGTATATTATTTGAGTACTGAAAGTACATTAAATAATAATGTACATTTAGTACAAACATTATTATATAAAGCATGTACTCTGTACTCTGGTCCACACAATAATTAATTTGCCTATGATATGGTTTGTACCGAGATTTATCCTATCCAATGAACACCCTTATGTAGTGACGGGCAAATTTTGATCCTCTAGTTATATTTTTCCTCACCTTCTTTTATCAAAAGTTTAAATTATATTCCAAACTTTACAAAATTATTCTAATTTTTTATCCTCCCACATAGAACACTAGATTAATTGACACCAATATAATTTTGTAAGATTAGAGCACACAAGGTGACAAGGAGTTAATGTTAAACTATAAGATTAATATAAAATATCTGCAAAAGTTAGTGTATGTAGCCTATGATGACATTGTAAGTTGGAAGCCATATTATAACAATCTTGTAAAGTTAGGAATATGATTTGTAACTTTGATAACGAGAGACTAAAATAACTAGTGATATATAATTGGGGGATCAAAATTATTTTACTCCCCACCATCTTTATTTCCCTCTACAGGAAACCATAAGTTAGGGTAGGAGGAGAGGAATTTGCCCAACAATGGAGGGTATAATTTACCACAAACAATGATGATTCAGTGAGAAATAATGTGGGAGGAAAATATACATGAATGAAGTGGAATTCGTTTAAAAACTCTAACGAAGCTTGATGTACTTATCACCTAATAAGGATTAAAATTAATAGGTTTAAAAAAAAAAGGATTAACATTATAATATTATCTTTGCAAATTTGAGGATAAAATTTACAAATTTTGATAGTGGAGAACCAAAATGACCATATTAAATACGAATAATATATATATTGAGGAAACAAAATCACATTATCTCCTAATAAAAATATGTAAAAGTTAATATGTAAATGAATATAAATAAGTATTGACATGTTAGTGATAGATTAGAATACACATTATGGGAGTGTTTGGTAAATAGTTTTTACCTTATAGCTGTTAGCTGATTGGGTTAGTGGTTTGACTAGTCGATATAATTAGCTGATTGTAAAAAAGTTTTTGGTAAATTAGCTGTTAACTGATAGCTGATTACATGCAAAATAATTTTTTCAAAAAGTTGATAAAAAAGTTACTTTGAACAGCTTTTTGAATTTTTGAATTTTAGAGCAATAAGCTATTACAAAAGCTAATTAATCAAACACTCATATTGATTGTTTAACCAAGTCAAATAGCTAATATTTGTCAAATAAATCAAAATTAATTGATAAGCTAACTAATACACCAAACAGGGCCTATATTATTAATTATTGAATTAAGTGTGTTTATATTGTATTAAAAAAAAGTGTGTTTATATTATTTTCTTGGGTTATGTGAATTTTAGAAGTATAATTGTCTAATCTTTTAAGTAAACTTATCTTCTCACTAACCATTCTAACATGCATATAATATTCAAGAATTTAGGATAATTGCTGAGATCCAGTTTCTTCTTTAGTGGATCGTTTGAGGCGATTTTATAGGTGTTAGTGTGTTGCATGTGTTCTGTAGTTTTGTTTTGTTGAGATATCTATGTTTATGATTTTTTTTATATTATTATTATTATTACTAAATTAAAAGAAAATATATATTATAAGAACCTATGAAGTACATATGATCAAATGTTCATGTTCACATATAGGAGTATGAAATGAATTGAGAATAATGCAATTGACCAACTTTGGATAGATATATCTTGGATCAAATGTGGCAGTCTTCCAAGGTGCAACTATGTGAACAGATCTGCATCATTAGATGAAACGTGATCAACGAGCGAAAATCAATGAAAAGAGAAAAAATGCAGTGACATTTTTGTAATTTCCTAGTGTTAATCTGTGATGCGCTAAGTGTTGATATATGTGATGCACTTAGTAGTAGTATGTGGTATACTAGTGCATGCTTGTTTATGATGCACTAAGTGTTGGTGCACATGGAAATGCTTGATGGTGCATTTGGACTCAATGCACCATCAAACATATATAAATGGCACTGTCAAGCTAAGCATATCTAAATGCACTCGTCATCACAGGAAATTGCAAAAATGTCACATTATTTTTCTCATTTTCATTGACTTTCAATCGTTGATCTGAGCTCATCTAATGACCTAAATCTTTTAGCATGGTCACAACCGGAGATGTTGCCGCACCAAAACTAGGCTACACACACGTCATCCAGACATGCCTAGAAGTAATTAGTGTATATCCATATAATAAAATATATGCATTCAATTCCTACAATTGTTTACACCGTATCACGTTAAGCAGATTCTCACTAGCTTGTTAAAATAAAATCAACCTAGAAAGCAAATTCATCTTTGTCAACATTAAAAGTCGTAAAGAAGACATTACACATAATGACACTTGTCTCCACTCTCATTTGCGCTGCTTTCCCACTTGGACAGCGACGTAAGTGGAAGACATCACCTAAGCATATCTTAGTTTCTAACATGGAAAAAAAATATAAACTAATATCTCTTTTGAAGACAAAATGTTTTGGTCCCATAACGGCATAACACGACAGATGAGAATTAACCTTAGTGGAAGATAGCCTACCTTTTTCATTTCACTTAGGTTCCCTGCTAGACCAATAATACTTGGACATATTTTAAAAATTACAATTCAACCTCTAAAAAGCTGTTAATATTAGTATATACACAATTTATAGATCTCAATTCTTACTCCACTGTGTTTACTTCACTTTTTCATTTTTTTTTTTAAATACTTTAAACATTCGTTGTTTTTAAACTAAAAATATATAAACAAGTAAATCATTTTTTCTTTTGTTTTCTTTCCTCCAATTTTTCATTTTCTCTATTAAAAAAAAGGATAATTTTTGTAGTTAATACACCATGATTGAAAAATTGCTAGACGTCGTGTATTTTTTTATTTTTTAAAAATTTGTTTAAATTTTTTAAATATTTTTAAAACTAATATTTATAAACTATTTAATACTTTAACAGTTAATACTAAAATATTAAATATTAACCAAAAAACATCTAGAGTTTGAATAATTTATAGTTATTTCGCTCAAAATAATGTTATTTTGAGTTAAATAACCATTAAAAATAATAATAACTAATCGGACGACTAGACGGTTTAGTCGTCGATGCATAAGAGACCTAGGTGGTTACTTGAGAAGGAAAAATAAGCATGATGAGATAATATTACCTTAACATATGTTTTCTAATTATTTATAGTCATTCCTCTCTTTTCAACTAAACAATGAAATATACAAGTTCATTTTTTTTTCAACTAAACAATGAAATATACAAGTTCATTTTTATTTATTTATTTTGAACTAAACAATGAAATATACAAGTTCATTTTTATTTATTTATTTTTTCATAAAATTTAAATTCCATTCGTCATAATTTTTTTTGCAAACCAAATAGACTGTTAGGATTTTGATGTTTGAGGGTTGAACTTCATAATGAACAATTTCGATAAGTAATAAGTTCTAGCCAGTCCTATATATCTTTAACTAAACTAGGAGTCACTAAAATTATTCATGTAATAAACTAATACTCTCAAAGCAACTATGCGTCTATGACTTCACTATAAAGTTTATTCGTTAATAATGATCAATTAAGTATTATAAAGTTTGTTTGCTGGGTATCAAAATTATTTATGTTCTTGTCAACACTGTCTTTGTCAAGTCTATCACGCAGGATCCTTTTAATGTGGTTGATCTTTCCTGTGTGATTTGCAAATTATTACAAAGGAGTGAGGTTTATTCAGTGTGCACTCAAGGCCAGTGGATTTCCCTCATCACCAATTTTTTTTTTTTTATGTGCAAACTTAAATTAACAATCAATTAAGTACCCATCAACCCTCTACTATAAATTTTACGAGTTCATACTCCCTGGACTTAACGTAATGGTTCGTCGTCTGACTTAATGTCACGACTGAAGGCGACAGTGTGTGGGTTCAAATCCCACTGGAAACATGAATGAGAAAAAAGTCCAGAATGATAGAAGGTGTGCCTTGAATCCTTTGTGTATGCGCACATGAAAACTAAGGTGGCTCTAGAGCCAGAGTCCTAGATTTATAGTTCGGCGAAGTTGGAATTTCTTAAGTATTAAAAAAATTGTGTCTTCATACTAGCTTGTTTTGCAATTGCTGTTTAAAAATAATAATAATAATAATAATAATAATTTGTATATTTTTGTTTTACAAATTAATGTGAAGATATCAACGAGTGTGAAGGGAGAAATGGCGCAAAGCATAATTGCTCCAAGAATGCTTACTGCGTTAACACTCCGGGCAGCTATTCTTGCAACTGCCTTTCAGGCTATCATGACACCGCCGATGGATGCATACTTGACCAACAAAGACATACCTGGATTCTGTACCTATGTTTAGGTAATTCACTTCTTTATATTATTGTTTAGAAATTTATAGATGTGAGCCTACTTTTAGTTCTTTTTTTATTATAACATCTTCATTTGGTCCTAATATTATTGTGATATGATCATTTTTTATCCTCAATTAATAAAATTGTTAAAATACCGTTAAATACAAAGACATTTCGATCTTTTTTTTATACAAAACAGGTTGACCTGCTATATTTCTTATGTTTATTTTTTAAAAAAATAATTCATAATTGAAGATCGAAATGTCCTTGAATTTAACAAAATTTAAACTGTTTTGTTGATAGAGGACAAAATATAGTCATGCCACAATAATACTATGACCAAAAATTAATATTCTGAAAAAAAAAAGATTAAAAGTAGACCGTCACCTATAAATATAGGAAAAAAAATGAAATTAGCTATTATTATTTATGTATTATCTTTATAATGCTGCGCCTTTAATTAATTGATTATATTCAATCGTTTAGTCTTGATTTGTTAAAGTGCATTTTCGGTTGTTGCCCGTGTCGTATTCTAACAAGAATTATCAATAGAATTAATTTCACTTTACTTTTGTAATTGATCCCTAATAATAATTACTTTTATTTCATTTGATGCATGACTTTGAATTTTGTCACACTTGGTTAGTTCGGACTAAATATCTAGTTACAAGTAGTTAGAAAATGCATCATACTTTCGATCCATTAGAACCATGTTTAGTTAAATATTTTGACACTTAGACAAAATAATTCGGGGAATTGGATGGGGATGAGGTGTACAATATATTCCCTGCACCATCCCGTTGTCATTCCTACTTTTGTGTGTGTTTGTGGGTGGAGTGCGAGTGGTGAGACTTATGGTTTGGTACTAGAAATATGACACATTCTAATTTTTTTTCTCCAAACATGTGACCAGATAGACTTGGCAACAAAAAAATATGAAAGTCTACATGCATCAAATGTGATTAAAATAATATTTGTAGACTATATGTGAAAATGACATATATATAACCATAGAATAAAAAGTGAAAATGATTTCAATATCTCAAAATTTTCCACTTCCATTTTCCCTATATATAAGATGCATTTTTTGCTATATTTTTACATGACTGCAGGTATTGGACTCTCCATTGGTTTTCTGGTAATGATAGTTCTTGGCTTTTGGCTCCACAAAGAACTAAAAAGGAGGAAACAAGCAAAAGTAAAGAAACAATTCTTCAGGAAGAATGGTGGGTTGCTGTTGGAGCAACAAATATCTTTCAACAAAGGGAGTGTAGCAGATACCCAAGTCTTCACTATTGAGGAACTAGAGAAAGCAACTGATAATTTCAATGTCGGTCGAATTCTGGGTAAAGGAGGACTTGGTACTGTATACAAAGGAATGTTGCCGGATGGAAGCATAGTGGCGTTAAAGAAGCCAAATCAATTGAATGAGAAAGAGATAGATCAGTTCATTAATGAAATCTTCATCCTTTCCCAAATCAATCACAGAAACATCGTCAAAGTCCTAGGTTGTTGCTTGGAGGTTCAAATTCCAATGGTTGTCTATGAATACGTACCCAATGGTAAGAGTATTTCTACATATTCTTCCATTTTCTATTCTCTAATATGTGACATGCTTTAATAATATAAGGGGTTAGTTCATGATTTTTATTGATTACTTTTTTTTCTTCTTCCAATAAAATTTGAACACTTGGTGGAGTAAAAGTTGGGAATAGGTTTTTGAAGTCCAAGTAGTATTTTTGCAATAGTAATGTCTTAAGAGGTGGTCTAAGTGTCTAACGCCAATTGTTATACCATGGACCAGAGTACATCTTTCATTGTGGATCCTGATCTAAAAATTATATGTCTTCGTCAGTTGATATATTTTGTGTTTGTAATTAACAAGTTATGTGCCTTCAATTTATTTACAAGCACATCAACCGTAAACACATAATCTGAAAGTTATTTTGGACCAAGATCCACAATGTAAGGTAGACCATAGTGTATGATATAATTTGCTGATCTAACACTATAGTAGAGAGATAAATCAAGGTGATTAAGCAGTCCCATACCTGAGAAGACCACTTCTTGGTGCTCCGCACGGCCACTGCCAAAATTTAATATTGTGTTACTCACAATCTACTCTAAAAACTAATTGAACTGCCTGGACGGACCACTATATAATTCACTAACATATGATTTAGTTTTATGTGTAATCTATATTTTTCTAATAACTAAAAACATTATATTAACAGGTAACCTGTCGTACTACCTTCACGGTCGTCGCCATACTGATGATCAGAAGAGAAGCCTGTCATGGATGGACCGCCATCGAATCGCAGCAGAGGTAGCAGGGGCACTTGCATACCTACATTCCTGCGCTTCGATGGCGATCTTTCACAGAGACATCAAGTCGAGCAACATCTTACTGGACGAAAATTTCAGAGCCGTAGTGTCCGACTTCGGGCTATCGAAGTCCGTGCCCGTGGACAAGACCCACCTAACCACAACCGTGGGAGGAACATTCGGTTATCTCGACCCAGAATACTTCCGGTCAGGCCAACTGAACGACAAGAGCGACGTCTACGCCTTCGGGGTCGTCCTGGCCGAGCTCCTGACCGGCCGAAAAGTTATCCCGACCGAGAAAAACGATGAGTGTTTGGTGAGCCGATTTGTGTCGCTAACCAAACAGGACAGGGCGTTTGAGATCTTGGATAAGCAGATTGTGGAGGATGGTGAAGAGGAAGAGATAATGGCGGTGGTTAAGATCGCGAGGAAATGTCTGAAATGGAGCTCGAGAAAACGGCCGGGGATGAAGGAAGTTGCGGCGGAGCTTGATCGGTTGAGGAAGACGACGATGGGAAAGGGAAAGGGTAGTGTAGTTAGTCCTGTCCGGAGCATGGGAGATGAGTATTACTGCTCGTTTAGCCATTCTTTTGAGACTTGTGCCGCCATGGAAGATAGCTCTGAAGAATCAATATACAGTGTAGATGCTGCTTCAAGTTTCTTGAAGTGAAAATGTATGTATGTTTGTATGTATATGTATCCTCTAATCTCTATGCTTTAATTTTTTGTTTTCCAGTTTTCAATTGCTATTTTCAACTGTTTTGTTGTTGTTGTTGTTAGTGTTATGATTTTTACCTGTATTGAACTACTTTTTGTATGTTAATTATAATATATTTTTAGTTTCAATAAATTTAATGGTTTTCGACTTTTCCAGTTCCCTTTGCTTTCCCAAACGTCTATAGGATCCTATATATGTATGCCATTTATAATGCTATTTAACTTTCAGAGAACTCTTGATTCTTCATTCATTAACAGACCTATGGCTCTATTATACATTCTGGGTTGCAATATAGCTCCCATGAACACCAGAAATTTTAATATAGTTTTAAAATAGAACAAATACCAATTTTAGTCCCACAACTATTAGCAAAATGATAATTTTGGTCCACATGTTTCATTTCTACCAATTTTGGTCCCACGATTATTGTTTTAGTACCAATTTTGGTCCCACGACTACTGTTTTAGTGCCAAAATTCATCGCGTTGGTCACCCATCCGTTTAAAACGTGTCGAAATCTAAAATTTTTAAAGGTATTTTCTTCCTTTTCAACTCAATATCCCAATTTGAGCACGAATAAAAAGAGTTAAGCCCTAAGATCGATCACAATTCACATTCCTCCTCCTCAAATTAAGGTAAAATGAGGAGGAAAACTGCGAATTTTGATCGATCTTAGGACTTAAATCCATTTATTCATGCTAAAATTGGGAAATTAAATTGAAAATAACGAAAATACCCTTAACAATTTTAGATTTTTGCACGTTTTAAACGGATGGGTGATCGGCGCGATGAATTTTGACACTAAAACAATAGTCGTGGATGAAAATTGATACTAAAACAATAGTTGTGGGATCAAAATTGGTAGAAATTAAACACCAAAATTGTCATTTTGCTAATAGTTGTGGGATCAAAATTGGTATATACTCTTTTAAAATATATAACTTTTATATGCTAATACTAAAATTAATATATTATAATAAATTGAATTATAAATAACGTTAGACAAACCTTGTTAAAAAAAGGTTATAAATAAATTGAGTTTGACAGCTTATCAATGAATTATAATGTTTCATAAATAGTTGAATAACTAATTTGACTAATTTTAGCTATTCCACCAAGGACTAATTAGGCAATCAACTATTTAATTGGTTTAAATTATTGATGTCTAAATAAGTTAGTTAAAAATGAAAATCTGCTCATGGTAACTTTTTGATTAATATAATTCTTGATTGTGTTGGCTTTAAAAAAAAAAAAAAACAAAACAAAAAAAAAACAAAAACAAATCCAATATAATGCTTCGATCTGGATGAAGTTAAAAAAGAGTTTTTAATTTTAGGGCAAGCACTTCGCTTAAGTAGTGTATCTTTCAAGTTTCAATCCTGCAATTAATCACCTATTTGGAAGGTAACAAATGTGTAATCAGACTAAATAATAGTTAGCTGCTAGCCTTATTAGTTAGAACTAAGAAGAGGATCCACTATAACACTAACTGTATAGCACATAAATAAGAAGTTTAAGATTACTGCAAGGGTGCCGGCAATAATGGCTCCTTTCACCTTGATGCAAAAAACCGGCGCCACTCTGCACACCGGCCACCAACTCACGTGAGAATTTCCGGTCCGGAGAAGAACACATGTGTACATGGCTGCTCCTAGGACTGTGCATGGTTCGGTTCGGTTCGGTTCGGGGAGGGGTATGACAAAACCGTGCGGTTTTCGGTTTGAAGAATTGAAACCCAAACCATGTAAATATTTCTTAAAACCCTTCGGTTTTTTGCTATTCGGTTTCGGTCGGTTTGTTCGGATATCCGAACAAATTTCGGGTTATGCAAAATCAGATAAAATTTAAAAATATAAAATAATTATAATTACAATTTACAAACTAAATGGCAAAGTTTGAAAATAGTTACTGAGTTACACATTACTACATTAGTACATAACTAATAACTTACATAACTTACAAGCCAAAGTGCCAAACTGCCAAAATGATATCAAAATGACATAAGTACAAAACCCAAAAAGGCAAAAACTATGCAGATTGAAATAAGTTTTTCAGAATTACAAATCCACATAAATCATAATCACTAATCAGTTTTCAAATTTACAGCATGACAATCAAACTACTCCAGTTGTCCAGCATTGAGCATTCATGAATCCTGATCCTCCTAGTAATCTACTCTAATAAGTAATACCCTTCTACAATAACTCTTCTTCCTGTTAAAACTTAACAAAAATTAGTAACGACATAAACAACAAATCAACAATCTACTTAATAAATGAGCATATGAGATTATAAAGTATTGAAGTTGGCTCAGCAAGCTTTTTATCCATATCAATTTCTGGATTAAGGGCAAATTGCATCAATGTCACCATGAGCAACATACCAGCTTAATCCTTATTTCAGTTTCTGGTGGAAGCTTCATCATTGCCATAATATAAATTGCCAAAAATGAATATATCATTGCCATAATAAGTTAATAACATTACCACTTTACCAAATAGGCAAATATAGGGCAGCAACTTTACCAACTTACAAGGTAGTAAGTTACCAAGCCTCTAAACAGAACATTACCAGATTTTCCAGCATTGTTTGTGGCCAAAAACTCATCAAGGGCAGCAACTTAGAAGTTTCAAGTTACCAAGCCTCATTGTCTCAAGTCTCAACATCAGAATTCATAGTTAGTTCAGTAAAAGATTAAAAGATATATCATTACTATCATATAAAGTATAGAGAAGACAATTACAGGAATTGTTGCAAGTGAAGAACCAGCAGTCCTCCCACCAGATGTATTTCCACCCTCAACAGTAAACTCTACAACAAATTCAATAATTACAAGAATGTGAGATTGTGAGAATTCAGTTAAATGAAAAAACTGAAATTGAAAGATTGAATTAAAGAATACAGTTAGAGAATCATTTACCTTTCTCAAATCTTTCTAATTCTTCCAGATTTTCCTCAATTGATAGAGGGGTATTTGGCAGCCTAAGCCAATCCTGAGTACAAACCAAGGCTTCCACAATTTTAGGAGTTAAAGAACTCCTAAAACAATCTAAAACCCTCCCAGATGTACTGAAGGCAGACTCTGAGGCAACAGTTGAGATTGGTATAGCTAAGACATCCCTAGCAAGCTTAGATAGGATAGGAAATCTTGCAGAATTAACCTTCCACCATCTCAATATATCAAATGAATTTTCCTCTTCAACTATTGCCTCAGATAAATAATGTTCCAACTCAGTTTTTTTCCTCCCACCACTTTCCATTCTTTGTTTCTTAATTTGGGACTTCAACCAATGTTGTGGCTTCCCAACTGGGGCAGATGCAGACTGAACAGTCTCAATAGAAGAACCAACAGAACCAGAACCAGAACTAGAACTAGAACTAGAACCAGAAACAGAACCAGATTGACTGTAACTGACAGCATAATCATCAAACAATTCATGCAGAGCAGTCAACAAATTCTCAAGGTAAGTTTTGCCTTTTACCTCACCATACATATGATTTATCTGAGTTGGCATATATTCTAACTTGTCCCTGGGGTCTAAAATGTTTGCAAAGAAAATCATATAGTTCATTTTATCTATATCACCCCAATATTTTTCAAATTTTGCTTTCATGTTAGCCCCCATTAGTTTCACAGCCCCATCAGCTTCCACCATGCTTTTCAAGATACAGAACAGATCAGATATCTCAGAAAAAAAGGTATTAGATGTCACATACAAGGACCCTGAAATTCTGATAGTCATGTCATAGAAACATTTCAACAATGTGACCAAACTGTTCACAGAATCCCAATCATGTAATTCAGGAATAGAATCACCTAAATCAGATTTAAATGAATTGTCACTCTCCTCATAGGCCTCAAACACTTTCTGATATATAACAGCAGACTTTAACATCAAATAGGTGGAATTCCACCTTGTTGGCACATCAAGACACAGAGAAGATTTCTGCTCAATACCAATTAAGTCTGACAAATCCCTAAATTTCTTCAACCTAGCAGGTGAGTTTCTGACATATCTAACAACCTCCCTAACCTTCTTTACAGCAGTATCACACTCTTTCAGACCATCTTGAACAACCAAATTCAGAATATGGGCAATGCATCTCATGTGAAGATACTTACACTTCACAGTAGATGATCCCCAAGACAACAATTTCCTTTTTAAAAAACCAAGGGCAGTATCATTTGATGAAGCATTACCTACTGTCACAGTAAACACATTCCTAAGCCCCCACTCAAGCAAACAATTTTCAAGAGCTTTTGCAATATACTGACCCTTGTGTGATGTGACAGGGATAAAAGAGATAATTTTTTTATGTAGCTTCCAGTCTTCATCTATAAAATGTGCAGTGACTACCATATAATTGATCCTTTGAATAGATGTCCAAGAGTCAGTTGTAATACTGACTCTTTGAGTGTTTCCCCTAAACAAACACTTCAACTTCAGTTTCTCTTCTTCATAAATAACATGGATGTCCCTACTGACTGTCCACCTAGATGGAATTTTAAACCTAGGACAAGCCACTGCAATAAACCTCTTAAACCCTTGGCCCTCCACAAATATAAAGGGAAGCTCATCTATTATAATCATTTCTATCAAGGCTCTCCTAATAGAATCCTGACTAAATACCCAAGTCCCTAACTCTCCAACAGTTGGTTCATCTGAATCAGAGTTGACAACAGCTTGAAATGTCAAAAGAGACTGCCTAGTGTCTTTAGAGTGAGGGTTTTTCAGACAACTAAGTACGTGGGCCCTTAAAGTTGAAGTACCATGCTTTTTGGTTTGAGATTTGTATATCTTTGCACAATAGATACACTTAGCTTCTGTAATAACATCATTAATATCAGACAGCCTCTGAAAATGATCCCAAACCTTAGATCTGAACTCAACGTGTTTTCTTTTCTTCTCAGGAACTACAGTAGTAGGCAGCACATTCTGTTGAGCATTTGTTTCAACAGTTTGGGCTTCCACCACTGTTGCTCCATGAACTGAAGAATTGGTAGGTTCAGAGCCAGTACCAGGCATACTGATATTTTCCATCTAAAAAGCTGGAACAATATCAGTATACATAGTAGGAAATGGGAAACATAATACAGATTACAGAATTCCATCAGAATTCCACACTTAAGACTTTAAGACTTAAGAGTGTAGCACTAAATAATGCAACACAATTCCATCAGGCATTCATCAAAGACATTTACAAATGTCTCTAAATGCTCATCATATGGACAGGACAACATATAGCCACATAGCATGCATTCAGCTTCCACATAACAAATTAAAGACAATCAGAGATCATCATTTAGTGTTGTAGTCAGTGCTTCCACAAAACCAATAAATCTCATACTCAGAATTCATAAATTTAGATTTCAGAGCATATAAAATTAAAATCACAACTCAAAACTCAGAATTCAGATTCAGTATTGTAGTCAGTGCTTCCACAAAAACAATAAATATCATAATCAGAAATTCAGAAAGTCAGTGCTTCCACAATATTAAAATAACTAGGGTTGGCGATTTACTTGTTTTCTCACGCAATTTCCCCGGAGAACAAGGGCCTTCAACACAGTAGAAACCACCTGCGTGAGTGCGTGACTGCGTCCACCACTCCACCAGACCACCAGTCAACAACGGCTTCGGGCTTCCACCGGACCACCACCACAGAGATTCAGAGATTCAGAGACACTCAGAGAAAGGGCTTCCACCAGACTCTCAAAGATTGAGAGAACTCAAAACACAAAGTCTCAACTCTCAAGTCTCAAAGAACGGGACTGAGATATGAGAAACCCTAGGGCGAGAACTGAGAGACAGAGAGAGTCGCAGTCGAGACTCGAGAGATTGCGCAGTCGAAGACTCGAAGTGGAATGAGAAACCCTAGGGCATATCATAATATATATACATACACAGCACGACACCGTTTAGTACTAAGCAGTAAGCATAGCATCGGGTTTTCGGGCGGTTCGGGTGGGCAAAATACATACCCAACCCGTTTAATTTCAACCATTTTGTTTCATGGGTTGGGTCGGTTCACGCACGTCGGGTTTCGGACGTCGCGGGTTGCTTCGTTTCGGTCGTTCGGGTCGGGTTTACCCGTCGGGTGGGTCGGGTATGCACAGCCCTAGCTGCTCCCAAGCTTGCAGCATTCAGCATGTTAAGAATCTTGTAAAAAAAAAAAAAAAAAAAAANAGTATTGTAGTCAGTGCTTCCACAAAAACAATAAATATCATAATCAGAAATTCAGAAAGTCAGTGCTTCCACAATATTAAAATAACTAGGGTTGGCGATTTACTTGTTTTCTCACGCAATTTCCCCGGAGAACAAGGGCCTTCAACACAGTAGAAACCACCTGCGTGAGTGCGTGACTGCGTCCACCACTCCACCAGACCACCAGTCAACAACGGCTTCGGGCTTCCACCGGACCACCACCACAGAGATTCAGAGATTCAGAGACACTCAGAGAAAGGGCTTCCACCAGACTCTCAAAGATTGAGAGAACTCAAAACACAAAGTCTCAACTCTCAAGTCTCAAAGAACGGGACTGAGATATGAGAAACCCTAGGGCGAGAACTGAGAGACAGAGAGAGTCGCAGTCGAGACTCGAGAGATTGCGCAGTCGAAGACTCGAAGTGGAATGAGAAACCCTAGGGCATATCATAATATATATACATACACAGCACGACACCGTTTAGTACTAAGCAGTAAGCATAGCATCGGGTTTTCGGGCGGTTCGGGTGGGCAAAATACATACCCAACCCGTTTAATTTCAACCATTTTGTTTCATGGGTTGGGTCGGTTCACGCACGTCGGGTTTCGGACGTCGCGGGTTGCTTCGTTTCGGTCGTTCGGGTCGGGTTTACCCGTCGGGTGGGTCGGGTATGCACAGCCCTAGCTGCTCCCAAGCTTGCAGCATTCAGCATGTTAAGAATCTTGTAAAAAAAAAAAAAAAAAAAAACTTGTAAAAAAAGCAATCAAATAATAATAATATTATTATTATTAATTAAATGACCAATTATAATTATTATCAAACCAAAATTAATACATTAATATAGAGTTAAAATAAATTGGTAAATATATAAGTAATGAGTACCATATCTAGGACAACAACTAGTCGCCACAATGGACTTCCATCGCTGAGAAAGATAACTAATAAGCTGTAAATGCCTTGGATGAATGCCATGATTTTGAAGAACCTATTGAAAAAAACACGAATAAAATTAAACTAATATACCATGAATTTGTCAGAAGTGACGGACAAAATTAAATAAACATATGAACAAATTGAACTATAATGTATTCTGGTGGCCATAATGTATGTGATATATATACTTATAACACTTAGCTTATAGCCTCTGAAGTGGACAATTAGGCCTTTTCAAGTCTAAAAGGGTTACTCAGTTGACCTCGCCAATTACGCAATTATTATTGCGTGGACCACGATCCAAAAACAAATAAAGTCCATTATTCTAACTCATAATTTACATTATTCTAACATATGAAGCATATTTATATTATTATGAACTCATAAAATACATTATTTTACCCTAGAAATTTCATTACTCTCACACATAAAGTACATTATACATTATTATAACACAAAATGCATTATTCGAATTCATAAAATACATGATCTTACCCAAGAAATTTCATTGCTCTAACACATAAAACATATCCCAGAATGTTCGAACGCAGAGCAAATTTCTTCTTTGTTTTTTACTACTGTTTCTCAACCTAATGAAGGTTGAGGCTCGAACCCACTCCCACATAGGAATGTTAACCGGGACACCGAATGCCACTAGACCACATAGTCTTTGGCAATTGGTTTGTACTTTAATTGAATACAATATTATATTACATATTGACAAGTCAAAATCAAAATCAAAACCAAACTATTCCTCATTATCTATCATAAATAATACAACTCAATGGGATTGGAACCGATCAAAAGATCTCAAAATCGATCAATTAATCAGTCGAGATACTATATATACATGGACAATAAAATTGAAAAATAATTTGGAAGAAATGTAAATAAAAGTAAGTTGAAAGGTATGGTATTACTCAAAGCTGCCCCAATATCTGCTTGATAATCTGAAAGATATGCCTTTAATATTTATCTCATCACGGCAAAATATCATTGTAATAGCTGCTGCAAGGCTTGTCGCACATACCATGACCCTCCATACAATTGACAATCTTGTCTTCGCCATAACGATTATCTACGTCTATAAACAATTTTAAAAAGAACATTAAATAAAAAACAAATTAACCAAAAGATAATTTTAAACAAAAAATTGTCCAAATCTATGAATATACATACCTTTATGTAGTATTAGGTAGGGAGAAGAAGATGGACGGAATTGAGGAGAAAGGTTAAGTAGCTAGTAGGGCTTGTATATATAGTAGTAATGAAAATAAGAAGAAGAGTTTATAGTTATATACTTATATTACATGGAAATATGGAAACTAAAAGATATATGGAATATAAAGTTCCAAATCAATAAGATGTCAATATTTGTCCATCTTTATAAACCAAACTATAGTTAATAATGCAGTAAATACCTATGCTTACCTATTAAAAATGTAATATGATATATGTAAATAAGTAAAATATGATTCATACTAGATTTCTTTTACCTAATTATATGACATGTAATACATGTTGCATTTTCTTTGTATTCATTTGTTACTATTATATTAGTTTTTATACCCTAAAGGAGGTACTATTATATTAATTGAAATCAACTCAAGTTAATATAATCATGTAAAAGTTATATCAAATAGTAAAAGATGGTTTGATTTTTGGGAAAATGACACTTTTTTCCCCTATGTTATGTGCATATAGCACTTTCTCCCCCTGTATTATTAAAGTGGCTATTTTTCCCCCTGAAATGTTAAATTGGCATTTTTACCCTTAAAATAATTATTTCATTTATTTTTCTTCTCCAACAAATTATTACTTATATGTATGGATGATTACGATTCGGTTCGAACCTAACCAAACACTGTAGCAATCATACTGAAATAGTATGGACGGTTCTGGTTACGATTCAGAACCGAAAAAAATAAAATTAAATAATTGTTGAACCGTGAACTGGAACTGAACCATAATCATATATAGTGAAAATGATCAAACACTTATTTTGATAAATCGATACGGTTCAATTCCAATTTTGATTTTAAACTGCCAATAAAAACTTATTTATTTATTTTTAATTTTATTTCTTATTTAAAAATAGTCTAAATTTCAACAATTATTTTATTTTATTTTTTCGGTTCTGAATCGTAACCGTAACCGTCCATACTATTTAAGTTCAATTGCTACAGTGTTTAATTAGGTTCGTATCGAACCGTGATCTTCCATACATATTAGTAATACTTGGTTGGAGAATAAAAATAAATGAAATAATTGGGTAAAAATGTCAATTTAACACTACAGGGTGGAAAACTACCACTTTTAAAATAACTGAGGGGGGAAAACTGTCACTTTAATAACACAGGGGGAAAAAGTGCTATATGCACATAACATAGGGAGAAAAAGTGCCATTTTCCTTTGATTTTTTATAGTAGCCGCATCTCATGGGATTAAACTAATAAGCCGAGCTTCAAATTGATCTTATTAATTTGGGATAGTTTAACTGAACTCATTCTTAAACAACTCAAACCCCTCTCACGTGAACCAATTTTGAACAATGGGAAGAATAACCAAAGTGAGAGAGATAGAAATTATGAATGTGTACTCAATATGTTGTTGGAATTTCAATACAATAATAAAAATACAATCAAAATATTGATATTTATTTTAATTAAATTTTAGAAAAAATTCTAATATATTAAATATAATGCATGCATATATTATATTGTAAGCATATATTTCCTTTGTCTCATTTTATATTTTTTAATTTATTCAAGTAAGAACAATTTATAAACATTATGCACACGTACTTGTACATATACAAATGTTTTTTTTTTTTTTGGCTAATTTGAATTACATATACAAAAGTAACTCAAGACAACTAACATAAATATATGCTACTTTTTTTTAATCAGGTGGACGGGACACTCGGAAAACATAATCATATGCTAACTTAAATTACATATACAAACGTAACACACATCAATTAGCATAATGTTTTGTCCTACACAATAAGAGTGTTATAATTCAGAGAGAATTAATCGTTTGATGATAGAAACCTGGGTACACCCAAAAACTAATTATTATAGAATAGTTGCAACTCTTTTATCTCATCAAACATTTTCTCCATCTTTGCTACCTGGAGACCTTTTCTTCCAAAACCTTAATTGCAAGGCTCTACCCTCCAAGATCTTCTCAATTTCCTCGATTGGGAGCCCCTTGGTTTCCGGCACGCAAACCAGTACGAAGAACAAGGCGACAACAGATAGCACACCGAATACGAGGAAAGTCCATGATGTTCCAATGGCGTGGGTTAGAGACAAGAAGGACTGGGCCACGATGAGATTCGAAACCCAGTTGGCCGTGGCAGCAATGCCTCCGCACAATCCTCGAAACCTTAGAGGGTATATCTCCGAGTTCACAATCCACGGCACTGTGCCCATTCCCGGGGAGAAGAAGATGATGTAGAGTGCCAGACCGATTAGGGCTAGCCAACCGAAACTACTAGGGCACCCCCTGGTGTACCATAGTCTATGTTCTCCATGACAAACATCTTTAACCGTGTCGTTTGAGATCAAACAGGCACCTGGTAGTAGCTGCAATAACAAAAACATAGTACTAAATTCATAACCTTATTCATTCTTTTTTAGAATTACAAAGAAACCCACCGTCACTACAACCCAGAAGCTAGAGGGTGTACTAAAATGAATCTTGCCGGCCTTATGACATAAAGAGCAATAAGATATAAACCAGCCTAAGTTATCATGATTGGCTCGAAATAAGAAAGCCAATAAGCCTCCAGAGTCAAACTTGTAACTTTGTTGTTACTAAGTCACTAGTCTGACCGACCAACGGGTTATAATCATAGTCATCAAAAGAGCACAAGAAGGTAGGTAAACCAAACTTGACCGAGGTGACATTAGGTAAACCTCTTTTTGTAATCCTAGCCAGCAAAAGAGGATAAAAAAGTAAACTAGCCTAAATTGTTTTTACCTGTTCAAACTAAGAAAATCAATACTAATAAACCAACAGTCCCTCTAGGACAAAAACATGTAATTTTGTGATTATCAAATGGAGCAAACTGATTAACTTGATTCGGTGTCGCCATAGCTAGCATGCATTCTCGAGTGAAAAGCAAAGCACAGGAGTTCATACCTTGTTCTGAGGAGAAGCACAGAAACCGCAGCTAGAAGAAGCTTTCAAACACCCAGTACAATCCAAAACCGGCGACGATCCGGCGTCATGATAGGCAGGGCAGGTGAATCCGGAGAAATGTGCGGTCTCAGTCTGGCCAACCATGGGTGAATGCGAGGTAGCCTCGTGGAACACCGCCGACAAAAACCCGAGAGAGAGAATCACGCCGCACAGACTGAAAACCAGGAGCTTCTTCCGCCCTGTCCGGTCTATGAAATATATGCTGACGACGGAGCCGACGGCGTTGAGCCCGGCGGTGACTAGCGAAAGGAGGAGCGCCGTCCGGTTTGAGGCGATGCCGGCCAGCTGAACTATGGTGGGGCTGTAATACATGACGGTGTTGATGCCCACGAATTGCTGGAAAATCTGAAGCCCCACGCCGGCTATAAGCCCACGCCTTATGGCTGTGATTTTGCAGAGTTTAAGGACGCTGATTTTCTCGGATTCCTTGGATTCTTGTGCTTCTTTCTCCACTGATTCCTTTAGAGCTTGAATCTCCGGTTCTACTTCCTCCGGCGAGTATATTTTCCTCAGGATTGCCTCTGCTTCCTCTGCTCTCCCCTGTTTTCCGACAAGACAAGAGATTAAGCAGTTTCCACATTAGAAATCACGACCAAAAACATTGAAAAAGATAATTTCTTCTACGACCTGTCGGTAAAGCCAGCGAGGAGACTCCGGGAGAAGCAGCATTAATATGAACTGAAGGAGAGCCGGCAAACCCGCCGCCCCGAGCATCCACCGCCACGTCCCCGGCGCCTGAATAACCAAAAACCAGACCAATGAATCCACTGTTTTTGAGAAACGCAAAAATTCAAAAAGTTGCTCAAAGCATGCAGCTTTGTCGATCTACTTTTTGAAAAACTCATTTTACATATAATCTGCTATAAGCTAATGTCTAATTTATCAAATATTTTTCTACAATCAATTAATAATATCAACTAGTCAAACTCACTAACCCAATCAGTTAAACCGCCTATTTACCAAAAACCATCATATTTATATCTAATATACATTGCAATTAATATACAAGAGTGGTGGCGTACCTTGGTGAAGGCGAGGTTGATGAGGTAGGAGAGGAATTGGCCGCCGGTGATGAGGAAACCATTGGTGCTGACAAGAGCTCCCCTGACCTTAGCAGGGGAGGCCTCGGAAATGTACAACGGAGAAGTCATGGACGCCATTCCCACGCCCAGACCCACAAAAACTCTTCCGGCGATGAGGAGGCCAGGGCTCGGAGCGGCGGCCATTACCACTGCTCCGACGAAGAAAAGGAAGTCGGCCACCAATATGGCGGCCCTTCTTCCAAATCTGTCGTTCAACCACCCGCCAATTGCAGCGCCTATGATTGCTCCGGCCACCGCTGTGCTCACTATAGCCTCCTGTACTATTCCCAACATCACCAATTACAATATTATAAAATCTTAGAATTTAAGATTAAACATGGCATAGAAATTAAAATCAAATCAATATTTAAAAAAAATCAACCTATTAGTTAAAAAGTCTATAATAGTAATTAAATTGTTTCAGTGTCTCTTGCATTAGCTACAACAAAAAATATATTCTTAATTGTACGGGGTACAATGGTTGTAAATATACTCATAGTATGTAGCTAGTATAATCGTAAAAACTTTTTAGATTGTACCAATGTAAAAGACAATGACACGACACCTTAATTGCCAACACTTTGTGATCGAACTGATCACATATGATTTTTTTTAGCGAATTACCTCTCATGCATAATTTGCGAGCTATATAACTCGATTTTCTTTGTATGTTATTACACATGAGTGATGTTCACTAAGTACACTTATCAGGTATTGAATACGGGTTTTTCTAATTTAAATATCTCTCAGTTAGCTACTTTAATAATTAACATGTTATATTATAAATTCTCTTTTTTTTTTCCTCGAAAAAAATAAATTCTTTTTTTCCTTTAATTTAAAAGCATGTGATGGAAAAAAAACTAACCCAATTTTATACCTAATTGTACAAGACTAAACATAAATATTTAGTCAATCTTGAAGTTAAAATTAAAGGTTAATTGAATCTTTAATTATTTAGTATTAAATAATTTGCAAAAAAAATAGTATTAAATAATAGGTAAGACAAGTAAATTTTGACTAAAAACACTTCAAAAAATTTCCTAACAGATACATGACAGTTCATGCTTTGTTTGACTAAGAATACATAAGTGAGGATTTTGCCAAACAGCTACTTGCCTACTTCTAAGCCTTTAAATCATATTTAATATCTATTTCTGAATATTGAGTATTATTGATTCTATTACAATGTAATATCTATTCCTACATACTTTTTCAACATACTGAACCACAAAGTGTCAATTAATATTTAAAGCACATAGTTTTTTCTTTTTCTTTTTTTTTTGCAATAAATATTTGACCTTAACTGTGATTTTTCTAACATAAAAATACTATTTTAGTACACCATTGGAAAATCATCTATTTCCGAACACCTTTTATGAATACTCAAGAAATGGACCTAGGAAAATATATTTGATGGATCAATAAATACTACGGAGTATATTTTTATTAAAAAAGTATTAGCGAAAATTTAATACTTTAATTTTCTGCGAAAATTATTGATTCATAAAAAAAATTATATTTTTATTTAAAAGTGTTATATATTTGAGATTGGTTTCACACAAAATTAATGATTAATGCTTAATAATAGAGAAAATTTGGAAAAAAATTCATATATGTTAAAGGTCACACTTGTGTGAGATCATCTCACGGATCTTTATTCGTGGGGCGGGTCGGATCAATACTAAAATGTAATACTTATATATACTGAAAAGTGTAATAATACTAATAAGAAATAAAGTGTTTGTTACTCATCATAAGAGAAAATGTAATACTTTTGAGAAAAAATGTAGTACTTTTACATATTGATTTAAAAGTATTATAATTTTTTTTCAAAAGTATTACAATTGTAATAAACACTTTAATTTATTTATAATTATTATTATATTTTTCAGTATAAATATTACATTTAATCTTGTTGACTCGTCTCAGTGTCTCACACAAATTTTTGTCATATTCTAAAAATAAAATCAAAAGTAATACTATTATAACGGCTTATGTAACTGGTTTTGTCACTTTCCATTTTGAGAATACGTTACATACAGGTAAAACTTTTCCAATAATAATAATCAAAAGGGAATTGAAATTGGTGTGACCTGCAAAACTGTTTTCCTGTCAACAGCCTTGAAGTCATCTCTAATGTAAAGAAGAGCCCCTGATATCACTCCTGCAACCCAAAATTCAACCAACCGAATCAATATGCATGCATGTCTACAATACATAAATAAATAAATATTAAAATTTTAGGGTGATTATCCATATTGATGTGGTTTATACCAGATATAAGTTAAAAAGTTTTTTAAAAATACTTTAAATTCGCATTAATATCTCTATAGTACCTAATGCAAATTTAAAATTTTATCACTCACTTTAGAATAGTAATAGACATAAAAGTATGACACCTTAAAAATTTTTCTATATCCGTGTGTGGGTGTTTTAATTTATAGCAGAGGGAGAGAGAGACCAGTATCATAGCCAAAGAGAAGACCACCGATTCCGGCAGAGAAGGCAAGGCGAAGAACATAAGGGTTCTTCCATGCCAAAGCTAAACACTCTCTGAAAGCTGTTGAATCTGTTCCTGGGTCTACTCCTCCTCCCATTTTTTTGTTCACACCAAGAAGAAGAAGAGTGAAAAGATGGAAAATAAATGAGAAAGCTATATGGGTATGCTAGTGGGATTGAGGTGATGAGGAGGAATTGAATGACACAACAAAACAACTAACAGATATATGAAGATTTATAGATGTCAACACGCGACACCCCTTTGCTTAATTGGGGCATCCCATCAAATCGATGAAACAATAATAATAATACAACATAATTAAGTTAGTTGTACAAAACGGATACCTAGCTAGCTAGCTACATACAAATCCATAAATAGAGGACACCACAAGATAAAGACTAATCATTTCCGGGGGATCGGATAAATTAAAGAGCAAGTGAAATTTATGTTTGAGGGAGCTGAGGAATAAATGAAGCTTGAGTTCAGACTTGAGAGGATATTATATTGGAGCCAGAGACAGAGACTTAAGCGGATAAAAGTTGAGACCAATTCAAGGGTGCGTCAAGGGAGCAAAGATTATATTAGGCCAAGAATGCAAAGGCCGTGCAAGGACGTGGGTGGAATTGAAGGTGCGTCGGACATACATCTCACATCCGGCCACTTCATCTAATCTCATCTATTCAATTTTTACAGATTTAAAATTGAAATTGATTTTTAGTTTTCTCTTTCAGTGTATATTTTCATCATTCCATCAAATCATAAGCCTATATTTAGGCAGATCAAAAGAGGACAGGTACAATTCTCGTTTAAAAAGTGATGACCAATCTCAGTTGTCTAATAATGTTTATCAATAGTTGAAAGTTTTAGTAACAAAAATAATTTTATATTTATTGAAAAATTTTAAGAGTGGGTTTATTTTATAATTATTTTAAACTTGAAAGTTTAGTAAATTGTAAAATCATAGCCTTTGATTTTTCAAGATAGAGGGTGTGGATGTGTCCACACTCTTTACAGGGGGAGATGTTTATATATATATATATATATATATATATATATATATATAATTAATCAAATGCGGCCTGTGCATTACGTGCAGTCATGTGGCCCAAGATATGCCGCTGGATGGAGGTCATCTGACGGTGGAGGTTATATATTAGGATTTAGGAAGTTTAATTCACGTAATTTAAGTGGGGGCTTTATGGTAATTGTAAGTGGGAAGGTAATTTTAGAGTACAGAATACACCAACAAACGTATTATTAAAATACACCATTCAACATACTAAAATGCACCAGTTCTTAGATTAAAACACACCACTTAACCACCACACACCAAATGCACCACCATGTGTATTAAAACACACCATTCTACGTTATAAAATGCACCACTGGACAAATTAAAACACACCATTCCCCACCATACCGAAATACACCACTCAATTCAAATACACCAACAAAATTAAAACACACCATTATACGTTATAAAATGCACTAGTTCTCAGATTAAAACACACCACTTAACCACCACACACCAAATGCACCACCATGTGTATTAAAACACACCATTCTACGTTATAAAATGCACCACTGGACAAATTAAAACACACCATTCCCCACCATACCGAAATACACCACTCAATTCAAATGCACCAACAAAATTAGAACACACCATTATACGTTATAAAATGCACCACTGGACAAATTAAAACACACCATTCCCCACCATACCAAAACACACCACTCAATTCAAATGCACCAACAAAATTAAAACACACCATTCTATGTTATAAAATGCACCACTTGACAAATTAAAACACACCATTCCCCACCATACCGAAATACACCACTCAATTCAAATGCACCAACAAAATTAAAACACACCATTATACGTTATAAAATGCACTAGTTCTCAGATTAAAACACACCACTTAACCACCACACACCAAATACACATATTATTGCGAATTACAACAATATTATCTCAAATATGAACCAGGTTAGTGTTGATAATGCACAGAGTATTGCGAATTACTCCATTCTCGTTTCTCTGTTGGAGTCGACCTATGCGTTTTGTTCAGAACGGAGCGCTCGTTGCTGGTCGACCTATGCGTTTTGTTCAGAACGGAGCGCTCGTTGCTGGTCGACCTATGCGTTTTGTTCAGAACGGAGCGCTCGTTGCTGGTGGACCTATGCGTTTTGTTCAGAACGGAGCGCTCGTTGCTGGTGATGCTATGCGTTTTGTTCAGAACGGAGCGCTCGTTGCTGGTGATGTAGTCCGTTTTGTTCAGAACGGAGCGCTCGTTGCTGGTGATGTAGTCTCTTCTACGCTCGTCTGGTGTTTGTTGCTCAGTGCTCGTCGACTTCAAGTCTCCGTCGTCGTCTGATCTGATCTGATTTTGAAATTGTAGTGAATTGTCAACATTATCATTCCCGTTCGCGTAGCTAAAGATCGTCGCCTGTATTGTTTGGATTAATATGAAACCTTAGATCATAGGATCTAATGGTGCAAATAAGGCCACAGAGCCGCACGGGGGAGACTGACCGCATCTGATGGGGACTATATATATATATATATATATATATATATATATATATATATATATATATATATATATATATAGGGACGGGTTCAAGTGTGGCAAATTCCTCCTATGGGGACGTGCGACGTCTGTGGTGCACTTAGGAGTGGGCTACTGAGTGCAACACATACCACTCTTAAGTGTGTACCACAAACCATTGAATATATATTATCAATTGAAACTGTCAATTCTATAATCAAATTATTTTATGTAAAAAATGAAATTGAATAGCATCTCATAAGTTGGATAAATATTGTCAAGTAAAATTATTGTAATTGAATTAAAACAAAAATGAATGATGAAAGAAGCAAAAATGAATGATGAAAGAAGTTATTACATGCAGTATAACGAAATTTGCCGTCTATCATTATTAATAAAGAAAACTTCAAACAATAACTTCATTTTCAACGTGGTCCACACTACTATGTAGACCATAATCGACAACAAATTTACTTATTAAACTATGCATTATCTAACAAATTATTGTACGTGAATTGGGCTATTAGAAAATGACTTTTTTTTTAATGGAAGGAGAAAATGACTTTTTAAAATGACATTTTTTAAAAATCTAATATTCTTTTTTTTTTTTTGAAATTCATTGTTTTCTTATATATTCATTTTTTGTATTTTTTAATGACTGAAAGAAATCAATAGTCACTACCCAATGATATACACTAAGTAAATCTCACATGTAATTTTAGTTCGTAAAGATGTATTGCTTTCGGGAGAAAAGAGTACAAAGTATACACTAAAAATTCACGCCAAGTATAGTTTTTTGTGTTCAACTAACTTTAATGTCAAAAATGCTTTTGTCATAAAATAAAACACACTAACAATGTTTTTGTGTTCAACTTTTTTTTTTAAGGGTATGTTTGGCTGATAGGTCTAACTATTAAGAATGGGTATCAAAGTCATTATTATTGTTTTGTTGACAAGTTTTTAAAACACTATTATGGGTTTTGATTACCCCCTTAATTGTAAAATTTATTCCCTAATCCTCATCATCTGCTTCTCCAGCTATTAATTAATCATTTTCATTCCACCCCTACTACCAAATATGTAAAATATTTTCATTGAAACCCATTACCATTACCAAGTATTGGATACCCATTTCGATTCCAATTCCTATGTGCGAACCAAACACACCCTTAGATCTCTTGTGGATATGCATTTGTTGTGTGACAAACAAATCTTTAAGAAAACCATATTTTAAATGTATCTTAGGGTGTGTTTAGTTGGTGGGTTTAGGCATAAGGTATGGGTATCAAAGTGATTGTTATTGTTTGGTTGATAGGCTTTTAGAATACTACTATGGGCTTGGAATATCCCATTAATTAAAAAATTCATACCCTAATGAATTAAGGGTTTCATTCCCTTTCCTCCTTTCTTCCCCAATTATATATTAATAATCATTCACATTCCACCCTACTACCAAACATGCAAAATACTTTCACCAAAACCCATTACCCTTATCAAGTATTTGATACCCATACGCCCATACCCATACCGATTCCGATTCCATGTGCGAACCAAACACACCCTTAGTTAAAACCTTACCATATGTAACAAAATATAACCTAACTAACACCACAGTACTCAAAATTTCATAAACACCAATAGTTTCCGAAGTACCTATAATCATTTAACATAAATCAATCATAAAACAAACCATATGCATATACATACACTGATACACATTACTTTTATCAACAATTTCTATTTTTTACACTATTAAATTCGACTCTTGAAATTTATTCAATTATATTGCTTTTGATGCAACCACTTTAGTATATTCTCTTACTTTTTTTCTTTGAAATAATTTGGCACTTTCTTTTAATTGATAAGATGCCACCTTGGCTTGAAGCTCAACTTAGAAACGTATGTTCAATCATTACTTGAAATTCGATTCCTTTAATTATATGCATGCAAGGGTTTTAGCGTAAGAATGTAGTCTGATCTCGACCGGTTAGCATCATTGAGAAAACCCCAACTAAATTGACTGGACAATATAATTGATTTATTAAACACAATATTTCAAATTTGATTCCCAGCATGAGCAGCCTATTGGTCTTTTTGGTCTGAGCCAATCAACTATGGACAACTTACACTAATTTATCTTTTTGTGATCCTTTACTAGTTAGGACCATAAGGTAGGATTAAAGGAAAAGTTCCAAATTTGAATCCTAGTGGGAGCGGCCTATTGACTTTCTTGATTTGAGGCGGTCAACTATGAACAACCTAGATTGATTTATCTCTTTGTGATTATTTACTGACTAGGACCACAAGGCAGAATTTGTCCAATGCACATCCTAAATAGTGAATAGTGGCTACGAATTTTATTGATCATCCAAAAGAAAAGGGGTAGCATCACTTAACATTATTATTATCGAAGCATTAGATCCATATCTTTTAATTATATTATTTACAATTTATGGTTGGTCCAATAGTGTTACCAACTTTAATTTCCCTTTACTTTATTCTATTCATTATACTACGATTACATTGATATATAATGCAAATTAAATTGAAAGGTCAATATCACAATATATTAGAGATAAAGTGGTATATATAGTGTTTAATTTGTTATATATAATTATCGTTTAATAGTACAAAATATGCACTGTGAGGACCAATTAGTACAAATACTGAGGATATTGGGATGTCGAGCGTAAGAGGTCAAAATGCTCCAATTTGCATACTATAGTACGTGAGTATGACGAGTGCTACAAGTATTCTTATTAGACGGGAAAATAGAAAAACTAATTGGGTATTTAATTTGTATGGGATTCAAGCTAAGTGACTTGTAGTATGGTAATATCTTATAAATAGACTAATATAATATATATTTAGTTAGCTTGATCTGTCGATTAGCTAGACAACTTGTTAGCGTGACAGATAACTATATATGACCACCTATACCCATATCTCAATTGACTTCTGTAAATGTCCAATTGATACATGATTAAATATAATAAATAGTTCAAATGTTCAATTGGTACATATTAGGAGATTGGCCTAATTATTGGCCTTCCATATACGGTATTTGAATCTTGCAGGCTTTAGTGATGCTGACTGGGCCGGGAATGCTGATGACCGAAAAAGCACGTCAGGTGGATGTTTTTATATTGGAAAGAACATGGTCTCTTGGCTGAGTAAAAAGCAAAATTCCATATCTCTAAGCACAGCCGAAGCAGAGTACATAGCTGCTGGAAGCTGCTGTACGCAACTCTTATGGATGCGCCAAATGATGACAGATTATGGATTAGATCAGGATATTATGACACTCTATTGCGACAACACCAGCGCGATCAATATAAGCAAAAATCCGGTCCAACATTCCCGAACAAAACACATCGACATCAGGCACCACTTTATTCGAGAGTTAGTTGAAAACAAAGAAATTGAGCTGGACTATATATCAACTGAAAAGAATTTAGCAGATATATTCACAAAACCTTTGGACAAGACTCGATTTGAATCACTTCGATCGGCCATGGGCGTCTGCAAATTCTCAAACTAATACAGGTATTATTGTGGGTTTTAAATAATTCGTTTTTTAATTTTTTTTTTCTCTCAACTTTCAGGAGCTGCTTTGTTCGAAAATAAAATATCAAGTATTGGGATTGACTTGTTTCATCCAAACACTTATTCTTATTAATGTACAACTCTTTTTCTCCTTGGCTTTAGCTCATCCCTTCACCTACCTACCCTATTTCAAACCCCTCATCCATCTCACACCTTTTAAGACCTCTATCATATCCCTTTAAATATTTAGTCATTTTTTTGTTTGTCTTTTCCCCATTCCCTAGCAGATCACGCCAACCTCCATCTCCCTTCACCCCTCTCGCCATTTTTTTTCTATCGACCTCTACAATGGCGTCTTCATCACCCAAAATGGACTCCAATCCCTTCCTCATCCTCACATCTCCAACTGCTAGACTTGCCCTGTTCCGTCAAATTCTTGACGGGATTTCTCCCCTCACCCACGCGGCTGAAGATCGAGTGTTAGCTACGCTAAAAAACAATCAACATCTCATGGATGATCTCACTACCAAGGAGTCCAGAGAGCTCATGGCTATGACCCGGAATCTCGTAGCCGACCCATGGATTTTGCCGGATGATGACGACGTCGCTGAAGAAGCTGTGAATATCTCCATGCAAGCTGACCCGAAACCTCCCTCGTTAAAATCGGTATCATTCCTCTCCTCTTCTTAGGAGATATTGTCTCAATATCATCATCTAGGGTGTCGTTCTGGCGCTTTTCATGTTTCCCGACATTATTGTTCATTGTTTTTTTTCTCTCGTTTTCTTTTTTTTCTTTCGTGAGTGTGGTTTCTCCCCTTTTAGTTTCGTATTACCTACGTTTAGTAGCATCTATTACCTCTACATTTTTTCCTTGTTTGCTGCTGGCTTGTGGGAATTTGTTCTCTTAAATTTGCTGCCTTAGTTGTGATTCTCTGTGTTCTGTGCCTATTTTTTTTGTGTGCAATCAGTGTGCTTCTTTGTCTCTTCTTTCTTGACTGCTTATGCTTTTTCTATGGCTTTTTTGGATGGTTTTTCTTTTTAATCTGATGTTATACATTTGTTCTGCGCTACATGTGTATATGTCTGCTCTTTGTTTATCATGCTTGAGTCTCAATTCTTTATCTCCCTTATTTCTTTAAATTGTGCTTTTTGAGCTTTTTCACACTGATCTTTGTTTATTTAAATTCCAAGGGTGTTTATTTGCGTTCTGTGCGTTAGTGTGAGGTTCTGATTGTTCAAAGTGCCTATTTGTTTTTGTTGATGTATGTTTCTGCATCTTTTGGCTTCATCTTGTTTTTCTAGGCTCTTTGTTTTTGGGACCATGTGCATCTGTGATATCTCACTTGCTTGTTTTTTTTTTTTTGTCTCTTATATGGGGTTGTGCATATGTTTTTTCCGTGTCACGTGGGTATCTATGTTTTCTTCTTTAGCTTTTTCGTGTGATTTGATGACTTCTTCTGTGTTTGACTTCTCTCTCTCTATGCTGGTATGTTTACATTTTTTTTCTCTCTCTCTATGCTTGCATCCTTGTCTAAGTTTGCATCTATATCAAAGTCTACACAGCCCACAGCTCCTGGAGGTCTACCTGAGTCTGAGCGAACTAATGAACCATTACAGTCTCTGCCTGCATCTGCACCGCTGACTGTGACAAACTCAGAACTGTTTGAATTCTCTGCTAATCCAGTCTCTGAAGCTAAGGGATATTCTAATATGTCTGGCGGTCTACCTCATTCCTCGAGACAATCCATTCCTATTGTTTCTGTCCCTTTCTCAGCACCCTCCCGCAAAGGAAAAAACAAAAGAATTGAGTCCATATCTGTTCCTGCCAAGAGAAAGAGTGTTGAGCCTGACGATGTTGTGATTTTATCTGAGACTGCCCCACGCAAGCAGTGTGGTCCATCTCTTCCGGCCAGGATGACTAGATCCCGTACTGGAGCTCTGTCTAAACCATTCTCTCCCATGCTCTCATATCCCCGGCCTAAACCTAATGTGTCAAAATCCTCACCCACCGTGTCACGCCCAAAAGCTACTACATCCAAAGTGTCAAAAGCACCTCCCTTTCCAAAAGCTCCCAAACCTGCTGCATTCCAACCTATGCTTCTAAATGATAATCTTTGGCATTCATGGGGAACTCACTCAAATCGTGAACTTCTTCTTGAGAAGGCTATTGATGAAACGGATCTTATTAAGAATTGCAATGTCCTATCTCTTCTGCGGACTCAGAATCTTCTTAAGTCAGTACAACATATTGGTCACTACTCAAAATGGTTGACAGCTGAATTCTACACGAACCTCCTACCTGAGTCAGATATTGCGGTCTCCCATCACTTTCATCAGGTGTTCATTCGGGGACAATGGTACTCTTTCGGTCCTGCTCAGATTAATTCCTTTTTTCAACGTACTGATCTGGATTGTCGGTTTGATCCCGATTATGACTTACTTGCCGGCTCACTGACACACAATCAGATTGGCTCATGGCCGAATGAAGGTATCCCTGCCACTGAGAAAACTATATACTCCGTTCTGCTGCGCCTCGCTGCCACGAATTGGTTGCCGGTCGTCAATCCTCAGACTATATCAAGAAAGATGGCGGTATTACTCTACAAAATTAGACACATGCTGGATTTTGATTTAGGCACTCTTATCTATGATCACATCATGTCTTTCACCAAAAATAAAGAGTCTAAGATTCACTTGCCGTTTCCTTGTCTTATCTATGGAGTTCTCCAAGCTCAGGGTTTTGAGCCTTACAAGAATGAGCATATACTAGATAATCATGGTGTTTATCTGTTTGCTGAGCGGCTGACTCAGGGTCATCACTTTGATGATCGCATCACACTCACGGCCTCCAGTCCTTATCCAGGGTCCTCTAATGCGACGGGGTCTTCTACTGTTGTACCTAAATATCTTGAACCGCCTTCTTTAATCGCTCACTGGGCTCATCTTCGATCTTTACAGGCTCATCTTCTCTACAGGATGTGTGTTCCGGTATCGAACATGACATGCTTATTCATCGGCGTGAGATTGATCGTCTTGAGGTGCGTCATGCCGCGTTAGTGGCTCGTGGTGAGCAGTCTGGTTCTGACTCCGACAACGCTACTGATTCTGCTGCGTCTGAGTAGTTCTCTCCTTTGGCACTTACTTTGACCTCAAGGGGGAGATATTTTGTTGCGGGGGAGCATTCACATGGTGCATTCACATGGTATTATCTTCCTGGTATTTTCTGATGGATTTTCTAATGGTATTATCCTTCTGGTATTTTTCTGATGGTATTCCTTTTTGGTATTTTCTGTTTATGGTCTGATTATGATACTATTTATGCCTTCATGATAACCTACTTTTGATCAGTACTTTATGACTTTAATGTTGAAGCTTCTTGATGTTTTTGGAACAACAGTTGATAAGTTTAATGAAGTATCCTATGTTGGTTTTGTTTGAGTTGAATCAGACCAGTGCTTTTAGTCTGATTGGATATTTTTGAAGCTTCTCTATATGGAAAGTCTAGGCAGTTTAAGTAGACACCTTCCCTGTAAATAATAAGTCTTGTGATGTCAAATAATTGCCAAAGGGGGAGTTTGTAAATGTCCAATTGATACATGATTAAATATAATAAATAGTTCAAATGTTCAATTGGTACATATTAGGAGATTGGCCTAATTATTTGTCATACATTAGGTTAAGTTCAATTATGTTTGAGTTTTCCTAAACTGCCTGGACCTATTCCTCGTACTACTTCAGAACCTACTAGAGCTTAGCTTTTGAATCCTTCACTGCCTGTCCGCAAAGTGTAGCGCCAGATTAAAATATGTGATGATGAGTCTTTATTGAGAATCTAATGCGTGGACAATTACAGCCAAGAGTGGGTTTGATTTCTCAAGTATAAAAAGAAAGCTTGGTTTCATATTTTTGGACACGGCTTACGAGAGAAGTGCTAGGGTGATCAGATCAAATACTTTTACTATATTATTGTGTTACATCTCAGTTTATGAAGAAATCATATGATGGTTATTTTATTTGTTCTACAACGTTGAAGATTGAAGGGTGCGAATACTAGTCAGGTTATTCATGAAGTTTATGAAGGCTTGGTGATCGGCTTGCACGAATTCATCCACGATTGTAGTTTTGAAGAAATAGTTTTGTACTCAACGTAGTCCATTGTAGAATGGTGTTGGTATCTTCATTTCTTGTAACTCTTTGTTTTTGTTAGTGGATTGGGTTTTCGTGAGTGGCCCCGCAGATGTAGGAGTATTGCTCCGAACTGCGTTAACAATCCTGGTTGTCACGGTCTCAGGTTTATTTATTCTTTTGCTTAAGTTTTAATTTGATAAAATTAAGTAGAACTTTAAGTTTTCGTACATTTAAGACTCACGATTACAATTCAACTTCTTAATCAATTGGGCTTGAGGTTGAGTCTTTCAGAAAGTCGATCTTGGACTTGAGATGTTAGGCCTACTTGATCACCATTCTCAAGCCCCCTACTATATGGTTAGGGTTGGTCACATAAAGAATAATTTAAATTGGGAGTATCACTTATCAATCGTTATACATTGCACCACGGTGTACATAGCAATGTGCACTACGAACGTAAAACGACGTCGTTTCAATGTTAGTGGACGTGGGCGCGAATGACTCTAGGGAATTCATTATCTATAATACACATAATTATTATCTAGAATACACAGAATGTTTGCCCATAATACATAGAATATTGACACAAAATACACAGAATTCATCCTCCTAACATTCGAATGCACAAACACATCACAACATGTGTTAATAACATGAATACACAGAATATTGACACAAAATACACAGAATTCATCCTCCTAAACATTCGAATGCACAAACACATCACAACATGTGTTACTAACATGAATACACAAAACGATTGCCTAGAATACACAAAACGGTTGCCTAGAATACACATAATGATTGCCTGGAATGCACAGAATATTAACATAAATACAGACACCGGCCGAACCGGGAAACGTAATTTTCAAAAAAACGAATGGTTAGTTTACAATGTTCAAAACGACGTCGTTTACGTACGTGGTGCATATTGCTATGGGCACCGTGGGGCACAGTATAATTTGCCATCACTTATCATTCATATAAGTGATATTTTATTTCTATTTATTTAAGAAAAATTATTATTAAAAGGTTATAGCTGAATTAAATTCCAATCTTCTCAGAAAAAGTTAAGACACCACCATTGATCCCACATTTGACCCCAAAAAAAAAAAAGTTTAATCTGCTGTAGATTTTATTTTATTTTATCTATAACGTGTCAAAGTTATATAATTCCCACATTGGATTATTCAGCATCTTATAATAAGGCCGGTAATTACAAAAAGCTCTCAGATGTTTTATTTGAAATATTATAATATTAAAAATTTTATTTTAATTTATTAAGAATTCATCATTTTGATATCCGTAAACAAAATCAAGATATTTTTGAACTATTATCTTGATCAAATCTGTCGCACATGCCTTTCTAATGCGATTTACTTCTAATGTGATTTGCAATCTATTTTTGTCCTAAATTTATTTATTTTGTTGTAATTTCTTTCAAAAGGGATTCAACCATTCATTTTTGCCGATGTAGTTGTCAATTTTACTTGCCCCAGATTTCTTTAGTTTGTTGTAATTTCTTTCTATTGTATTCTTTCTATTGTATTCTATTAGGATCAAACACTTACCATTATGTCAAAAATTATAGCTCACAGCGAAGGTGTAATTTTATTTCCTTATGTCATATTTTTTAGAGGCAAGATCCTGGACTTAACCTTTAATTTCACCAGTCCCCACCCAACAATCTCCTAGCCACTAACATATTGCTGGACTTGACACTTTACCTACCTCTACCTAACATATTCTGAAAAGATGTTAGAGAAATTTTACTACAATACTAAATGAAGCTCTAGAAGGCTTGTAACAATGGTGTTGAAAAGAGAATAATAATTGTTACGATTTGACATAAAAACGACTCAAACTAATGTTATACTCCGTAATATTATGAGTTGATTAGAGGGTGAACTCTTCGGTTAAGTCTGAGAGAGTTACTTTGCGTACTGGGTATGCATGGAGTTGTTCATCATATCATCTTCTATTTACTTCCTAGAAATGGTTAGCATTAGATTCTTGGTTGGACCGTGGCTATATTCTTCGACTTCGATCTATGTGTTCATTTGTAACTCTACTGGAATTTTTATTTTTTATTTTTTTTGTCTACATTATTTATGGGACTTGTTATTATTTGACTACAAAACTATTATCATGCCTTAAATGTGTTGCATTTTATTATATTGTTAATGTTATATGGTAATATCTACTAAATTTATAACAATTACGGATTAGTAAATATTTAAGTCATAATATATGGATCAAGCGGGGTGGGGTATGACATCAATCGTTATAAAAAATGATATTGAGTGTTGCTATAATGAACTCATTGTCATATATTGAATGTATATTGTTAAATTAAAATTTAGTGTTGTTGTAATAAAACTATTGTGTGTATAAAATAAAATTGAAATGAAACTATTGCGTGTATAAAATGAAACTGAATAACAGGTCTAAAGCTAATAAATAGGCTACTCTATATATACCCAAAGCCAAGGATATGATCAAACCCTTGACATTTGGTAAAGGATTGATGAGTTTTTCCATTCAACCACACCCCTCAGGTTATCAAATGGAATTGAATTAAAATGATATTTTAGGTATTCAAAAAAAAATATAATATTTTAGTATTATTGTAATAAAACTATTGTGTGTATAAAATGAAACTAAATGATGAGAGAGGTTGCAACATGGGTCATTACAGAATTTGCAGTCTACCATTGTTAACAGAAAAAACTTTAAACAACGTTGTTTTTCTACTTGGTCCACACTATTAAGTATACCATGGTTCACGGTAAAATTTGCGGTATGACATTCTTAACTTCAAAATCCAATTAAAATTTTAGAATATATACTTAGTACTTTGATATTTAGTCTCATTTATTCGGTGTGTTTTGAAGGGTATTCAGCTTGCTAAGGTCTTTCATTGCATTGGTAGAGCACAATTAGGAGAGAGTGGTTAAATGGTTGAGAGATGATGTATTCCCTCGTGACTTTGTTGAATTTGTTGGTGAAGTGCAATATGCCAATATTTGTATAAAACAATATTGGGAGAACAAGATAATGAATATTTTCAGAGTATATTAGTATCTTTCTGACTATTGATTTTTTTTCTTTTAATTTTACTTTTCCTTAAAGCAACTTCATCAATAAAGAGCTTCTCTTTATGGAAATTGGAAATTTTGGACCATAACTTTGATGGCATGCATGAGTACGTGTTGATAATTTAAAAGGCACTTTAATTGTGTGTTTCCTCCTTTTGAACATGTCATCTCATAAATTGACTTGAAAAATTCCATGTGTCTCAAAATTCACTTTCATTATACAAAAATGATAAATCGTACTAATGAATCATGTGTGACTAATTAAACCAAGATCAGAGAACGTTGACAACAATCAATCTTAAAACTTTCAAAGTACTGGAATCATACTACACCTACTCAACCACTTCTTTCATTCTTTCAAACATAAATTACTCCCTATTAATAATTACTTGATATATATATATATATATCATTCTTTTATTTTGATATATTTATATATTTGATTATTATTATTATTTAGATTCTTTATTATCTTATAGTGCAATTGATCAAATCACGAGTAGTCACGAAAAATAATCTCTTTTTTCATTTTTTTAATCAATACTATGTCATGTAGTGAGTATTGCAGAGTATTTAATACTTTTAGAATGAAAGAGTAATATTTTTCTTTTAAAAAATATTAAATTGTGTACTTTTTTTTAGTACTACTAACTCTGTTACAATGTAGTATTGTTGATAGCTACTTTCTCAACCTACTGAAGCACAAAGTCATGTGGGAGTGTAAACCAGGTGCCACTAGACCACAAGGTCTTTGGCGTTTATAAGATGTACTTAATTTGTATTTAGTTAAAATTATAAAATTACAATATTAACTTAGTTGGTTAAACATTTTATGTCATATGATCATTTACTTTCATACCATCAACCCATTTTGTCAAATTTAAAAAGAAAAATTAAAAATGATAAAAAGCCTAAGACACAAACCAAACATGAAAGTGGAAAATACACCTTTGGTCCCTGCTTTAATTTGTTATCCTTTATGAAATTTGGTCCATATTTTTCATTTTTAACAAATTTGAAAAAATGTCAAATAATAAGGGATCAAATTTTTATAATTCATATAATTAGATTATTGAACAAAAAAATTGTGTAACTAAACCATTTAACATTTAAAATGTGTGCAATAATTGACATTATTTATAGACTTCTTCTAGATAAAATAAGTTAAATTGTTGAGTTGGCATATAATGTGATAAATTTAAAAAGTTAGCGTTGACATAGACATTATGTGACATGTTAAAAATATTTTTAATTATAAAAATAAAATTTTAAAAATTTTATTATAATCTCTATATTTTATTTAAAAATCTAAAATTTTACTGTCCAACTTTATAAAAAAACATCCAAAACTTTATGAGCACCTCCCTCGATGGAGGAGGTTGCCTCCTCGGTCTATGTTGACGTCGGCAAATGAGGAGGCCACCTCCTTCGTCTAGATCGACAGAGGAATATTTTTTTATATAAAAAAATAAATATTATATTGAACTCTGTACTATTTGTTAATTAATTAAAAAAAAGTTATTTTATTTTTCATATGGCATGTCAAATCAAGAGTTTATCATAAATTTTTGATTTTTTTTACCTACAAATAATGTCAATTGCATACATTTTTAATAATAAAATAATCTAATTGCACAATTTTTTTGTTCAATGATCTAATTAGATTAACAATAAAAGTTTGATGACCTATCTTACGTTTTTTCATAACAAATTTGGTCAATCGATTATCTAGAATGCTATTAATTCAGTCCTTCACCATATTAATTACTTAGATTTCTTCTTGGCAATGTTATACTATGAGAGATTAAATTAACAATACTCTAACTAATTAATGAACCAACTTTGGACATATTGAAAATAGAGGTGTCAAAGTGAACCGAAACTCACGGACCAATCTTAAAATGCCTTGTGGTTAGGTATAGGGTCTAAAATTTTTGGTCTGCGAAAATGCAGGCCATGCAAACTTGGCTGGAACAGGGTTGGCGGGCTACGTAGGTTAGCTCGCGGCCCACATGCTAACACACACACGCACACACACATATATTGAGGGATGAATGAGTAATTTTGTGTGCATTTAGAATCCTGATATTGTTATTTGTGGACGTTAATAACGTTATGTATAATTTTATGAGGTATAATTTAGTAGGATTGTATTTTTGGTAGGATTGTGCGCTTCCAATTTCATATATATGTGTGCAGTTAATATTCCATCATTGTGCACTCTAGCTAGTATAGATTATTGTTCATATATAAATGTGTGCATCTAGAGACTAAGGTATGTGGTATGTGTGCAATGCATTTTAATTTTCTGTGCATTCCAGAGTTGCGTATGCTCTTCTATTTGAGTATGCATATTTAATCTAAGTATGTTGGTTGTAGTGTGCACTGAATCGGGCATCGTGTGCGCAGCTGATTTGTTAGTGTGCATGTTGTCATTTATGCTAAGTTGTTATCTTTGGATTCAATTCATATGTACGCACCAATGCTATTGTGTGCACTTATGTATTGTGCGGGATTTTAAAGGTTTGCAATTGTGTTGGCTTTAATTTGTTTGCGCTCAAATTGTGAACTTATTCATTAAGTACATAAATTTGTATATGTATGCACACATTCGTTAGACATGACCCTCATTCGTCTTTGTTAGGTAGAAAAATATATTTAATTGTGTGCTTACATGGAAAGAAATAAATTAAAGAAGAGAGAGAGAGAGAAAAAGATGATGATATACACATATGTGCTTATTTTGTTACGTAGAAAAATAGACTTATTTTGTTGTTGACTTATCTATTTTGAAGGATGTTTAAAATATTGCTTGAACAAATTTGCCCCTTAATTGGTATTATGGGGGATTTAGATTGCCAATTAGGGCATGATTTAGGGTATTGACTTTTAATCATATAGTCATTGATTTCTTGATTTCTACAGCTTAGATCTATTTTCATGTGGGGAAGGATTTTCATAGAAGCATCTCCTTTTACACACACACATACACACACACACACACACACAATATTAAATGAACTAAACAATTAAAATGATACTTCAAAGTTACTATAATAAAACTAATGTGTATAGAAATGAAACTAAAAAACAAAACTCATATAATAACGTATATTGTCAAACAAAACTGAAATATAATTAAAATGATATGAGTCATACCATGTTTAACTTCATGGTTAGTGCTGGTCAAATTATGCTATGGATCTGGGTCCACCTTGCAAGGTGGAGCCATATTTATATTCACAATTTAAAAACTCTATGTTCACAATTTTAGAGCTCTATATTCATAATTTTAAATCTCAATATATAAAATTACATTACTCAATATTCACAATTTGTTAACTCTACATTCACAATTTTGTTATATAGATTCAAAAATTGTGTTATACTATTGAGAGTTAATTCCATTTTTGGTCCTAAATTTATATGCGACAATCCAATTTTAGTCCTTTGTTATTAGAACATCCACATTTGGTCCTAGTATTATTGTGACATGACCATTTTTTATCCTCTATCAACAAAACAGTTGTAATGTCGATAAATACAAAGACATTTCGGTCTTTGATTACATGTTTTTTTCAAAAAAATAAACATAAAAAACAGAGTCAACTCACTTTGTATAAAAATGATCAAAATATTATTGTATTTAACGACATTTCAACGATTTTATTGATGGAGGATTAAAAATGGTCATGTCACAATAATACTATGACTTAATGTGGATGGTATGATAAAGAAAGACTAAAAGTGGAATGCTACCTATAAATCTAGGACAAAATGTAGAATTAACTCTACTATTGAATATAGAGTTCTGAAATTGTGAATATAGAATTATGTAATTGTGGATATGGAGTTATGAAATTGTGAACATAGAATTATGTAATTGTGAATATGGAGTTCAAATAATGTGAACATAGAGTTCTAAAATTGCAAACATAGAGTTCTAAAAGTGTGAACATGAACCTGAGTTCACATTAAAAGATAGACTCGAATCCATACTATAACAACCGATCAATGCTGCTACAGTATAATTTGCCATATATAGTATTACTCGATTAGGATATTTCCAAATAGAGCAACTTTTTTTTGGGGAGGGAGGGTTACCTAGTAGTTATGCCGTGGACCCAGGACCTGGGTCCAAAAATGACACCGTTTTTTTTTTTTACTTTTATTTTTATTACTTTTTTTTTTTACTAAACATATTGGCCTGAAATGTGGAACACAAACTCTACATTCATATACACTATACTCTACATCCACAATTTGTAAACGCCACACTCACACATTACAGGATTATATGTTTAGTAACTATATTACCACTGTTATGCATTCACACATTCAAAACTCTATATTCACAGGTCCTATACTCCATATTCACAACTTGAGAACTCCACATTCACACATTACAGGGCTACAAGTTGCTAGAACTTCTTAACTCTATTACAGATTCACACATGCATAACTCTACATTCACGATTTCTATACTCCATATTCACAATTTGAAACCTCCACATGCACACATTTTTAGGCAACTCTACATTCGCACAATCATAAGTCTACATTCACGATTTCTATACTCTACATTCACACTTTGAAATCTCTACATTCACACATTTTTGGACAACTCTATATTCAGCAATATGTTTACTATTTTTTTTAAAAAAGAAGAAGACAAAATGACGTAATTTTGGACCCAGGTCCACCTTGCAAGGTGGACCTGGGTCCGCAGCATAATTTGCGAGGGTTACCCACCACAACTAATAGCTATCCTTTTGGATCGCTTTTTTAACTAATAGAGCAACCTTTGAAGCAAGCTTTTGCTGAATTCAAGGCCCATTGGTAAGTAAATCTAATGGGCTGTCGGGCCTAATCTAATCCGACCCAAATAAGCTTCCTATTCGCCGTTGACCCGTTATGTTTTACTACAAAATTTTCCAGATAATTACATGCACCCCCTAAACTTTCTAATAATATCTCAAATTCCCCAATACTTTGAGAATCATGGAAACCCCTGCAGAAGCAATCGTTCTTTTGCATTTGACGTTGAACCTCTGCGGTGGAAGTGTATACAGATGATCCGTGTGTTTATATGAATACAAACAGTGCAGAGTGCTTTTCCTCAATCAGAAGCAATCGCTCTTTTGAAATTCCATACTTGAACCCTTGTTCGCCCCATCTTCCGAATCTCAAATCGCATTTCTTACGAATCGTTACAATTTCATTTCAGGTGAAAACTCAATCCTGATTCTTCTCTATCAGAGATTTTAGGGAAAAAAAAATCATCATTTTCTGTTTGGTGTTGTTGTGATGTAAGGTTTTGAGCTAAGATTTTGTACTCTTCGAATTTATTTCAGTTTCTGAAGTTTTTTTCAGGTAATTTTTTTTGTATTCCCTTGAATGGAGCAGGAGAGACCAAGTAGTTCCTCGGCAGTTGCTCGACGAGGCTGGAGAAAAGGCAAGCATTTTTAGATCCTTGAGCTCCTTTTGTTTCTGTCTACTTTTGAACATTTGAAAAATAAATTTGTTAGAATCAATGTCAAAGTAGTTTGAGTAAATTACAAAATTATTATGAACTGTCAATTTGAATGGTTTGCGAATGACATTATCTGCTAACCATTAAATGTGTGAAGCCTGAAGATCATATTAATACCAATTTCATGCTGTATAAAAGGAGGAGACTGACTTTGAAGAACTAATACCATTCTGTATCACACTTTACATATGTATGTATATAGTGGATATAGTGATCAAGAATTTAGTGCCTTGTTTATTTTGGCAAATTCACTGATAACTGGTGGTCATATGGACCTTTGTGGTCATTTCATGTGTTGAAACTTTAGTAGAATATGAAGTTGGTATTTTTTAATGAATTGCAAACGATATGATTTTTCACCACAAGTCATTGATCAAAGTTGGTTGTCTTAATTTTGTTTCTTTATTGAAAGTATGATCTTGTACAAATTTGAACACTAACTCCATCCACAACTTGCAGCTCTGTACCAGTTTACTCAACAAGATCTCCCAGCCTGTAAACCTGTTCTAACACCAAAATGGGTAAGCAAGCGCAAAGCTCTGCTGGCAGCTCCACTTTACCAGCTTTTTTAACTCATGCGAGTTACTTGAGCTATCCTGTGTTGTACCTTCTTTGCAGGTCATTTCAACATTTTTCATCACAGGAATTATCTTTATTCCCATGGGGTTTCTCTTTCTTCACGCTTCACGGAGTGTAATAATTTTTATTTTTTTTTTTCACATTGAGTGATATTAATTCTTCTTGGTCTATTCAGTTATTGCTTGTCTTCCTTGAAGGATTAATTAAGTTGCATTGCAGGTTGTTGAGATAGTGGACAGATATGATACTGAGTGTATACCTGTACCATTTAGAAATACTAAAGCAGCATATATCGTAGATGACTCAGTTCCCAAAAATTGTACCCGGTACTTAAAGGTAGCATTTCTTTGTAACGTTATTTTAAATATATAACTATATATGCATACTAGCCGAATGTTTCTTGGATATTAGATGATATTTATTGTACTTTTGGTTTGCATTTTCCCATCACAGGTGCCTAAGCACATGAAGGCTCCAATTTACATTTATTATCAGCTTGATAACTACTACCAAAACCACAGAAGGTGAGCTTTTCTACAGGAACCAATGGGTGTTTACATTATATTCGATGTCTTTGGTATATGTTGGAAATTGGAATCACAGAAAGACTTGAATTGGAATTTCCAATTGAATTGAAATTCAAAAAAATTTAATAATTCAAGAAATATGGAAAAAGACATTACCCTTGGTATGGAAAAAAAGGGTTAAAAAAGAAGATAAACTTCTGCAAATTTAGAAAGACAATATCATGATATTCATCCAATGGTCCAATGTCTTAAACACCCAACACCATCATGATAAGGAAATGGGCTCAATCATATAATCCTCCACTAGGATTCAGGGAAGAGATTGTTGACTATTGTACGTTGGTTGATGGAGGGGCATGTGAATGTGGCCATCAATTTTGTCTTGCTCTCTGTTGTATTAATTGTTCATTATGAAGAAGGGGGTCATTTGATGCCCGTGATTTTAAACAGAGCATACTTGTGGAAATAATAATAATAATAATAATAATAATAATAATAATAATAATTACAAACAAGAACATTAAAAAAATCCCAATTTTTCATGTTAATGAGAACCATGTTCTTAAGAAGGAATTAAAGTTGACTAGGGAGTGGAAGTTTAAAGTTCCCGAATGAAGCATGAAAAGGATTAGATTGGAATTCAATGCCAGAACGTTGACTGTGTTCTTGCTTTATTTCTTGTCCCAAGCAGATTGAACTTCCCCAGATTAATATATGACGCAAAAATTTCCCTGCAGTTATATATGAAGTTCCTTGTAATTTTTCATGTTTATATTCTCCCTTTCTTCTGCTCTCTTCCTTTCTTTTCCGTTTACTTATTTCTTTTTGTCTAATTTACCATGTATTTTGGGTTTTGACTCAGCTTTAAATCTTAATCTAGGTATGTAAAAAGCAGAAGTGATCAACAGCTGTTACATGGATTGAGATATAACACTACAGGCTCTTGCAAACCTGAGGACACAAATAATGGTCTACCAATTGTTCCTTGTGGTCTGATTGCATGGAGCTTGTTTAATGACACATATAACTTTTCCCGTGGGGTTGATGAATTAAAAGTTAACAGAAAGAACATTGCATGGAGGAGTGACCGTGATCACAAATTTGGGAAGCATGTGTATCCATTTAACTTTCAGAATGGGTCTTTAATTGGTGGTGCGAAGTTAGATCCCAGCATTCCTGTAAGATTTAACTTTGATGCTCAACAATCAATTAACTATCAGCTAAACATATATAATATTTTGGAGACTCTGCAATAGAAATTGTGAAAAAGCCCCTTTAGTATCCATCCCCAAGCCCCAGTTTGGAGCTTATCTACTCCGAAAATCAGGCTCTGGGCCAAACAAAGTGCAAACTTGTTTCTAAGGCTGGATAAAGCTTCTTCATTCAAGAAGCTCTTTTTTCTAAGGCTAGCTGAACCAAAGAAGCACTTAGTACTCATTGGTGTAACCAAAATCTGATTGGCATCTAATTTCTATTACTTAAAACAGTTAGGTTGAAGTTTAGAATACTGACATATTTTCTTTTATACTCCCATCATAATGCACATTTTGTATAGAAACAGTATGAACTAAAAATATCATATTGTATGTTCTCAACATTTTGTATAGAAACAGTATGAACTAAAAATATCATATTGTATGTTCTCAGGATGTCCATTAAGTAGTGAGTGACACTAAATAAGTTTTGTTGTCAATTGAAACCTTAGTAGTTTCATCTAAACAGTCAACATAGCGTTTTAATTAAATTGTTTTGCTTCATATCATTCTATATATTGTTGCTTATTCATTTAATTCATGATTTTTACCCGCTTCTTTTTTGTGTTTGACTTTAATGCATCAATTAGCTAAGTGATCAGGAGGATCTTATTGTATGGATGAGAACTGCTGCCCTCCCGACCTTCCGAAAGTTATATGGAAGGATTGAAGAAGATTTAGATGCAGGTGATGTAATAGTTGTGAAGCTTGTGAACAACTATAATACTTACAGTTTTGGTGGACGGAAGAAACTTGTTCTTTCAACATCTAACTGGTTGGGAGGCCAGAATAACTTCCTTGGGATGGCCTATATTTGTGTTGGCACTTCATTTATCTTCGTCGCATGTGTTTTTATACTGCTTCATCTGAAAATTTCAAGGTAATGTTAAATAGATGCTGATCTAGCTTCTATCAGAAGTTTTAGTTGTTAAATACTTCACAAATCATTTCTATTGTTTCATATAAGCATCTTCTGATTCTTTTCGACTTCCATCTAAACTGAAAGATAAAGGGCACTTTGTCAGTTTGTCATTTATACAGATATTTGTCATATGGAAAGATAATTGGATCTTATGAAGTTTAAGACGTAAAGCCCCCCCCCCCCCCACCCCCCCAATTGTGTGTATTAGTGTATATTGTACTCAGCAGCCTCTCATACACCAACCCTCCCTCCCCCACTGTGCTTAATGGGGAACATAATATATAAGTTTTTTTTTTTGTTGAAGGTTGAGAAGATTGTGAGAAATCATAGTGAAATTTCTGTTTTATGCGTAAACAGATTCTCTGGGAACACGTAGTCAGTCCAGTGCACCAATTGTGCTCTAAACTGAAGAATTCAAGTTTTCTTTCTGGCTACTCCAAATGGGATAGCGTCAAAAAATTAATCTCACAGTGGGGGAATTGGTTGCCCACACTAACATAACGTCCTGCCATAAAAAAGGAAGAATGGCTCTGGCTTAGATTCAGAAATGGTCTTGTGTCCTTTTTGTTTAGCATCTCAAGGAAGTAATCGGAAGAAAAGTTGCAATACTAATAATGTATAGGATCTAATTTCAGTGAATTGCAAGTACTATAATATAAGCCCCGATTATTGTCTGTTCATCACCAGAAGCAAGCAATCATTTATTGTCTGTTTTATTACTTTGTCAATTACTTACCATTCTTTGAATTTCTTTTCTGGATAAGTGGGTAATGTTGTTTAAGCCATTGTGCATATTTACCCTTGAACCTCTTTAGTTTGTGCATTTATAATAGACAACATTAAAGGGGTTTATCTCAAACCACTGCAATTCTCCTGCTCTTTACTTTTACCTGGATCTCTGATCACCTGCTCCTGATGTTTGCATCTCTTCGATTTTCTCATCCGCTCCATTTCAATGTGCAGACCTTATGGAGAAACAAACTTATCTCGGAACTGGAAGGGCGGGCCAAATTGAAAGGTGACATTGCAGTAGCGTGGTATAGTTGAAGCTCTGAAGTACAGAGTTAAGTTTACCTTCTTTTTTTTTTTTCTTTTGTCAGATTCTGAAGTTCAAAACAACAGATTTAACCTTGTAATAAGTCCATAATATGTATTATGTAATAGGTCCTAGGTTCAACCATTTTGGCTAATTCATGTTGATTCCCAATCCCATTATCAATAGGTTGTTTGTACTTGTTCATGATGTTCTGTATAAATACATTATTATATATTGTATTGAATACAACTTGATGTAGTTGTTTGTTATTTTCAGATAGTGTTACTGTCACTCATTTGAATGCAAATCCCACATCTTCCCATGAGAGCATTTTAAGTATTTTAAATTGAGTTTGTTTCAAAATAAAAAATTTGAGTTTTAGTCGATTGAATTAATAGGTTTTTTTAAAGAAAAAAAAAAAGAAGAAAGGATTAACATTAATAATTAAGATCTAAATACAACAATTGTTCATACAAAAAGGAGGAACATTCATTTCCTACAATCAAATTGAGAAATTAACTCCCGAGCTATCTTGTAGGCAGTACGATTCAAGGAGGAGGAGCTAGGGGTTCCGGAGGGATTGTGCGACATGAGATTAATACCAAACTAAACACTTTTACAATAAAAGAAACTCAATCTCACAAACAAACTAAACACTTTTACAATAAAAGAAACTCAATCTCACAAACAGGGATTGAAGTCCATCCCACCCCTATGGCTGAAAACAAATCTTCATTCACTAAACCAATATCTTAAGGATGGGGAAATATTGTATTAAAATGCATGTTGGTTGCTTATTGCCAATCATGTGATGAACATAAAAGATTTGCTTTTTGTTCTATGGCAGAATAAAATGACTTTTGCCAACATGGATTAGTTTGTAATGGATTGCACTTTGTATTTCTCCATTCCTTATTTCTTTTTGAAAACCAAATTTCTCCATTGCTTTGATAATCACATTTTGTACAATATATTATTTTCATCATTAAACAATTCAATTCAATAAGAATACTTTGTATCATTGATAAAAGTTGTAAATACATCATCTTTTCAGCTTGGCGTAGTACATAATTTTATAACTACATGTTTCTTTCATTACCCAAAAACTCCGATTCCCAAATACACATTCTCTAGGACCAAAAGTGCTTGGGATGACTCAAACATGCACACCTTATTAATTAAAATCTTGGAATGCAAAAAACATTTCCCGAAAATTAACAGTTTTTCTCCGTTATCGCTCTGTCATAGTATTTCAATGTACCTATTTATCAATGCATACGACACAAGAGAAAGAACCAGAGGAACCATGCACAATACTTTAACGCCGCTGCTGCTGTTTCCGGCGCCGGTGGTGGTGGTGGCCGCCGGAAAATTCCCCTCTTCAAAGATGGTATCCAACGTGGGAACGTTGGAAATCCTCCGCGGAGAAATGAGGTCCGACGGTGCAACCTCGAAAGTCCTTCGCCGGAATCTCATTAGCCTGTGATGCATGGTGATGATTGTCGGAATATTGCTCCTTGCCGATCTTCCCACCCTCTTCTCCGGCAAGAATGTCCTCTGCTCTTCAGGGCAAAGGACGTACCGGACCGGAGAAGAGAAGAGTTTGGCGATTTGGGATGGTGTTTTGTCGCGCTACTTGTACTAGTTTTTGTCCGAAAACTTTGGGTTGGATTCTTGATTAACGTTAATTATTTGTTTAATGTTTAATGTAATTAATTATTATGAATGGTGGTGATGATCTTTTGTTATTGTTTGTTGGTATTGTTACAGATTTGAGGTGAGAGTTCATCCTTATAAAGGGATTTAATTAGTTAATTTATAAGTTAGACATCTATATGTCAATCACCTTGTGCTCAATAGGTATATTATTAATTTTTCTTGACTGAAGGTCAAAAGTGAATTTGAGATTTATAATTTTTGTATAACAAAAATCAAAATGATTACAAATGCAGATGAACAATCGTTTTAATTATATTTGAAACGAAAATATGTAGTGCATATGTTTTTGTTAGTTGCACGATTTGAGGTTTTTTTTTTTAAAATGACTAATTATGGTACGATGATTAATGACATTTAAAATTTGATGTGTTATATGTTTTTAAATAGAATTATATTTCAGTTACTCATTGTAATAGTAATATTGTGTTCTATACGTTTATGTAATCCCATGTAGTAGCATAAATATCAATGGAATGCAACCCCTGCCTATGCTATTCAATTTTATTTCAATTCGTGTAATTTATTTAGAATATAAAATGTAATTTTTTCAATTTATTATAAATTTGTAAGCATTATTAATTTTTTTGTAAACTCTAATTTATTTGATGGATAGTATACTAGGTCTGGGTCACATAGACCGGCCCAAAAAACAGTTAAGTCAAAGAAGCACAACTAACTTAAGAGTTTTTTAAGAATTGGGCCTACTATTCATAATGTAGCAAGGATTTTTGGCTCATTATTTCTCGAATTAGGTTTTATTATTCTAATGTAACAATGATTTCCAACCGTCTAAATTCTTATTCTTTTGCAGGACTCTATGTCTAAAATATGTATAAATAGACTCTATATATATAGGAAGGAGGGGACAATTGCAATATAATACGTATATTCTCAGTATAACTTAATACATTTCTTATGAAAAACAAAAGTATGTAATGATTATTGTGTATTCTATTCAAATCTATTGTGTATTTGTTGATTAATATGCTCTATTCAAATTTATCCCTGCAAATATATTAAAGAACAAACACTAACGCTTATTTTTTTACACAACATTTTTGTCTATTATTACATATTTCAATAGTGATTTAAAAATTATGTATTCTCATTATTATTCACACACACACACACATATATATATATATATATAACATTTGCCTTATTAGTGAATCTATAGGATTTTCTTTATACAATATAGGTGATTTGATTATATAAAATATTTTAAGAATACTCATAATAACTTTAATATTCTACCAAAAAAACCCTCTAAGACGTTTTTTTCTTGATAAAACATAAATTACTTACTTGGGCATGTCTTATTGTTGAAATCATTGTCTTTCTTAGTTATTATTGCACTAAAATAATTTATTCTTTTACATTTTAAATGATCAATGATCGAATCAAACTATTAAAGCCAACAAAATTTTGTAAAAGCGAGTATAACTCTTCCCGTGTAATCTAAAAAAGCCAACAAAATTTACTCAAATTCTTTAATTTTTCTCTCATTCTTTTTTTGTTTTTTTTTTTAATTTAATGTTTTAGTGTTTGTAATCATATTTAAATTCTCAATGAGATCCCGACAATTTCTCTTGAATTCTCATAGAGAAAGAAAGAATAAGAATTTCGAATCAAACTATAAAGTGAATTCACTTCAGGTTTTGTAAGTTTCTATATTGTTCTTTTTTCAAAAGTTTTTTCCCTGTTATAATGCTTGTGCCATATTTGAATTCTTGAAGAGTTAAGATAGTTATATCAATTCTTATCATCATCCTCATTATATTTTTTTCATAATTTAAGTTAAAATTAAAATTTATTACATTTGTTGAAAAATTTTAAAATTATTTCAAAAATACTAATATATAAAAAAAATTAAATAACAAATAAATGTACATAACAACAACACATAAATGTGAAAAAAGTTGTTACACTGTACAATTGAAAATTTCAATGTAGGGCATCAAAATTGAAGAGTTGTAAAATGAGCCAATTCGATCCCATTCTCCACTTCTGTGCAAGTTATCAATATCTCCAATAAACTAGATGGATTAAAAAATTTCGGATTTCTCAATGTTTTAATCGATAGGCAAAGCTATTTTGTTCTAGATTTATAAATGTCAGTTCATTTTTAGTCTTCTTTTTCAAAACATTCCTTTGGTTCTAGTATTATTGTGGCATGACCATTTTTGTCCTCCCTCAACAAAATAGTTGAAATTTCGTTAAATACAAAGACATTTTGACCTTTTTATACAAAGTGAGTTGACCCACTATATTTTTATTTTTATTTTGAAAAAAAAAAATCATGATTGAAGATCTAAATGTCCTTGTATTTTACAGAATTTAAACAATTTTATTGATGGAGGACAAAAAATGATCCTACCATAAAAATACTAGGACCAAAGAGGATGTTCTAAAAAAAAAGAACTAAAAGTGAATTACCACGTATAAATCTAGAATAAAAAATGAAATTAATTCATTGGAATAGTATTGAATTTATTGAGGGTGTGTTTGGTTCATGGGTTTACACACTAGAAATAGGAATTAAAATCATAGTTACTTTAAAAAAAAAATCATAGTTAGTGTTTGGTTAACAACTTTTTAAAAATCCCTTCAATTAAAAATTTCATTCCCTAATTAAAAAAGAGTGTCATTCCATCTTATTATTTGTAATCTAATTTTTAAGTTTGGATGAGTACTTTTAGATTTTTGTTTTGATTTTTTTTTCATAGTAATGCTTTTTGGATGTCATTATATTAGGATTAATTGTCTTGATTTTTTGTTTTTGTGATTTTAAAACATTTATTCTTATTATATGACCATATACATGGAACCAAATATCAATATTAGTAATCATTTCAATTTCACACTACTACCACAAAATACTTTAGCCAAAACTCATTACTATTACCAAATATTTGATTCTCATTTCGATTTCGATTCCCAATGCGAACCAACACCCGAATGAGTCCATTTCATTTTCTTCTGAAGCTAGCTAACGGGCATAGAAAACGTTACGATCCATTTAATTATTATTACCAAATTACAAATTAAAGTTGTCTACGTACTGTACTGCTGGCCAGCCATTGATTATCTTCTTCATTATAACATATACAATAATTTGTTCCCTGGAATGCACGGCATGCATGCGCACGTGATAGGCAGACGGACGAATGGCCGGAACGACGCCACGACGCTCCGGTGGCGTGGCGGCGGGTGAGGTTACACATGTTCATGTTTCTTCACATTACGGTAACGTACAAACGTAGTAACAATAAACGGCGGTTGCGCGTATGGTGATAAGACAACGATGGATCAATAATTGATGCTTTTATGTTAGAACAATAGTTAACTTGGTAATTACAACATTACAAATTTAAATTTCAGTGGAAACAGTCTATTAACAATTCAGCATTTTTGGTTTGATTCGATCAACCAATATTGATTGCCTCTTAATAATCATTTGCTGACTAGAGTCACAAAAAAGTGTACATTCTTAAATAATGGTTACAAATTTTTCTTTGTGACTCAACCAAAATAATTGACCTTTTTTTCTTTTTTATGATTAGAGCATCCACATTGATGCATAATAAATGGATTATTATGTCAGAGATCATCTTAGTTGGTAAGAAAAAAGGGAGGAGAGAGATAGAGTGGAGATCATCTGCTAATGCTTGGGTTATTTCAGAAAATGGATCACACTTTTACCTAATTTCAGCTGCACAAATGCGCCTAGCGGGCGCGTGCAGTCCACGCGCCCGCTGAGCGTGTCAGGCGCGCGTGACAGTAACTTTATTCTATTTTTTTTAATTATATTTGTTTATTTTTTTCCCTCATCTTATTTTCTCTTTCCTAATCATAATCACACTTACAAGAACACTTCAATTACCGCAAAATATTCTCACTGATAAGGATGCCCTTACAACAATTGGCTTTTCTAAAAGCTAAAATCGTCTCCAAACTTCTAGGGTCTTAGTGGACCTAGCTTTCGGGCCAACTAAAGAGGTAAGTCATGAATGTATGTTAGTGGAGGCTATTACTTACAAAGAGTATGTATAATTGAGGTTCGAACTTTTCACCGTGTAATTAGTAATCCTGATAGGCATCACTCTCACTTATCCTTTCAACCACTAGCAGAGTATACGCGTTTCGCAGAAACTGCCATGCATGCAATTATGATCCTTGACAAAATCTTATTACTTTGAAAAATTAAATTTAAAAAAAAAAATGAGTGTATAATGTTATTGGCAAATCAGATCTAACATTATTATTTGTAGACACGGACAAAGAAGATCTTTCAACGTATGATGTGGCGAGATTGCCAGCGTGAATGGCCACGAACTCGATCGATCGGATCAAATCGATCTACGTATACATCATGCATATATGCATGCCGACGATATGATGATGAAACTTAATTACAGTCAAATTAAACGCCGTGGGGTGCAAGGAATTTTGATGGATATATATGTGGTATTTGGCAACAACCTCGTAGCTTCCATTCCCCTTCCGGCCACCACCTCAACTAACAAAAAGCAAGAAATTGGACGCTTTCTATTCCAACAAAAATGTCGTCCTATATATAGCAACAACTCCATGAAGGTTCTATCGTAAGAAAAGGGGAATGGTAGTCCATTCAAAATTTGAAGCATTTTCAAAAAGAAAAAACAAATCACATCTCCTACGTAGTGAAGAAAGACAAAGAGAAAGAGGATAATAGAAGAAAGAGAAGCGGTAGAAAGAGAATGAGCAAAAAATTTCCAACTATTTATGATTGGAAATTCGTGAATGCGTAACTAATCAAAATTATTAATAATTTTTTGGCTGGTCGGTAATTGAGTGGAGTAATTGATAATAGCAATAAACAATTTTTATGATTTCTTTAAGTACTACCGACCCTATTACATTGTAGTATCTCTTCATGTATAATTTCTCAACTTGTTGAAGCACAAAGAGACAATACGACCTTCATTGAAACCGATCTCATGACCTCCCAGAAAGAGTCACTACATGTCATTCCTTAAAGTAATAAGAAAGTTCATTTTATATTAAATACCTTAAAATACTTCCTTTTAACACTTGTGTTAAATGGAAAATTTTAATCCCTTGATGTGCCACGGCCTATAGCAAGGTGCATTGCCTCCTCAGAGAGAGGAGAGATGAGCATCAACATGATGGCTTGATCTTGTTGCACCCAGATGGCGTGCGCCAAATCCAGCATAGGAACTGCAACACCATCGCCGGACAAGACAGTGGAAGGAAGACAAGGTACACTACTATCAACAAACCCCATCAAATTTTGACCTATGTAAAAACAGAACCAATTGTGTCCTCCAGTACAAAATTCAATTTTATACTAACAAAATGGTGAGCTGTGGACAATGAGTTCGTAGCCACGGGCAACGAGGATGCAACAACAACGACTGAGACAGAACCATCATTGGTTACAGATTGAACCGTCATAGAAATCCTAGACTGCTAATACCAGATTGATAACTGTATTTTCTAAAATAATAGTAAGAGTAACATGATACAACAATTATATACATTAGAAGAGTTACAATATAATCATAATATCCCTAATTAACATGACATGCATGTGTTGAAATGTTGACAAGTGACAAGTGAGCATGCACTAGAAAAGTTAAAACTAATTAATGCAAAAAGTAGGAGGTGGTCCACAATGCTAAAAGTTATTGGGGAAGTAAACATGACTATTGACTCCATATAGGCCTACCAAATGCCATAGATAAGATAAGATCTCATCTATATATAAACCAATTCTCACTGCACATCCATCATATCCATCCACTCATATATCTTCCTATCAATCTTTAATTTCTTCCTCAACCCAAGACTCCAAACTCCAGCCATGGCCAATGTTCGCATTGCAAGGTTCATCACAGAGGTGGCGCCGCCGCAATTGGTGACGGTGATGAGGCGGCGTAGGGCAGCCAAGATGCTAGACCCCATCAAGGAAGATGAGAGTTTTTCTCCCAAGATCACCACTGATACGTCCCCTTCGTGCTCTGCGCCTAATAAGTACTCTTCTGCTTCGTTTTTAAGTGCTACTGCTTCAGCCAAGCCCAAGTTTTTCTTCAAGGACGACGCCGCCACGCGCCGCCCTTCTTCGTCGTCTGTAGTCTTCGGAAACTGAAGGTGGGTGGCCGGGAATTTATATGGTTTTTGGCTTCTCCGGCCTGCCGGTTTCTGCAAGTTGGTTATTGTGAAGCTGCAGAAAGAAAGAAACAGAGTTAGTTATATAGCTTTGGTTTTCATGACTGTATTTTGTTATTTACTTACGTTTGTAAATATTCTCAGCAAGAAATCGTCATGAATGCCTCTTTTGACTAGCTAATCGTTTATTTTATCAGTATTTTATTTTGAGAAAATCACATTTTGTCCTTGAATTCTTCTCTTTTTAAAAAATTAATAAAGGAAAATGGTTAAATAATCTCTTCAACTTTATTCAAATACTAATGACCCGGGAAGATCACTAACTTGTCGCCGGCTACCAAACTGATCGCCGGCGTAGGAGATGGTAGACCAAATTGGTTGTCTTCTCCTACGCCGAATAAGATGACCACTTTGATCTCCTCCTCTAAACGTGATTGGTGATTGAATTATTGTTGGTAAGAAATGTGGGAAAATTAAGGAAGGTTTGCTGAAACCTTTAGTAATCTGCAATAATGAAAGGATAAATTTATTGTAAATTCTTGTTCAAGTTTCAAAAGAATAATTCCATTTAATTATAATCAACTAAGATTTTAAATACTGACTAAATAAATATTGGGATACAAGTTTGATAGAGGAATTGGGCCTAGTTTCACATACCAATGAGGTCTAGCCGTCTAGGGGTGGAGGTTTAGAGGTTAATTGGGTCTAGACTCTAGAATGCGATTGGGCCGGTTTGGAAATCAATTTATACAAGGTCGTAAAATATGCAAGTTGTTATACCATGGATTCGGATCCACCTTAAAATGTCAACTCAAGTCTATGTTCATAATTTTAGAACTCTTATTTACAATTTTTAAATTCTATATTCACAATTTCTGAACTCTATATTTATAATTTTTTAACTCTATGTTCACAATTTCATAACTATATGTACACAATTTCATAACTCTATATTCAATAGTATAACACAATTTTTGAATCTATATAACAAAATTGTGGATATAGAGTTCAAAATTTGTTAATTTTGAGTAATGTAATTTTGTATATTGAGATTTAAAATTGTGAATATAGAGTTCTAAAATTGTGAACATAGAGTTCTAAAATTGTGAACATAGAGTTTTTAAATTGTGAACATGACCCTTGCAAGGTGGACACGCGTCCATAGCATAATTTGCCAAAATAATTGCCTATTCGGCAATTTATAACATGGACCAGACTACTAGGGTTCACATAACATTATGAATCTTGGATCAAAAAGATGAGGTACAAAATTCATACGTTTAAGGTACAAAATTTCATAACACAAGATATAAAAATCATACACAAGACACATACATATGTTATATGTTTACTTATTTTTCAAATCTGATTTAGGTACATATATAATTTGTCCAAAACGACGAGATACATTATAGATACAGAATTCATACTCGTAAGATACCGAATTTCATGATACAAGATACAAAAATCATAACATAATACACATACATACATTATATATTTACTTATTTTCCAAATATGATTTAGGTACATTATTTGTGTTCATAAACAGAGAAATTTTACAACACAAAACACATAAATTCATAACATGAGACACAATTACTAATTTGTTTCAAGTACAGAATTTATACTCTTAAGGTAAAAAAATTGTATAACGCAGGACACAAAAAATTATAACACAAAACACATACACATGAACTAAAGTTCACAATGCAGTGTGAACACTTGTCAATGGTATAAGGATTGAAAGTATTCTTCCAGAGCCTCTCATGTCTTCCCATTAGTAATCTCAGCAAATTATTTTGTGGACCCAGGACCACCTTGTAAGGTGGATCCATGTCCAAAATACACAATTTACATATTGAATGTTCACAATTTATATATTGAATGTTCACAACGAAATGCTCACAATTTACATACTGAATACTCACAATTTGAATTGTAAATATTCAGTATGTAAATTATGAATATTCAGTATATAAATTTTGATGGGTCCACATTGTAAGGTGGATTCGATCCATGGTATAACTATTGTTTAATCTCAATGTCCTACAACATGATCTAAAATGACATGCATTCAAATTATGTGTCTACAATTAACAGATTATGTGCTTATAAATAAATTGAAGATACATAATATGTTAACTGCATGTACATAATATGTTGTTAAAATATAGTGTGCATGTAATTATAATATATGTGTCTTTAACTTATTTACAAACACATACTGAAGGCACATAATATGTTGACGGCAAAAACATAATTTTTAGACTATGGTTCACAAATCACAATGCGGTGGTCTAGGTGGACCTTGATCCATGGTATAACAATTGATAAAAACAATTGAACAATTTATATCATTGAATAGGTCCACGTAGCATTATGGACCATGGATCGAAATGACAAGGTACATAATTCATACTTGTAAGGTATATAATTTCATAACACAAGGCACAAAAATCACAACACAAAACACATACACATGTTATATATTTACTAATTTTTCAAATATGATTTGGGTATATAATTTGTGTTTATGGGTATAGAAATTCACGACACGACACATAAATTCATAACATAAGACACAAGTACTAATTTGTTTTAGTTACAGAATTCATACTCGTAAGGTACATAATTTAATAATACAATATACAAAAACTCATAACATAAGACACATACACATGCACCAGAGTCCACAGTGTACTGTGAACCCTGGTCCATGTTATAAGGATTGAAAAAAATGGGCAATTTATATCATGGACGGGTACAATAGCATTATGGACCATGGATTGAAACAACGAGATACATAATTTATTCTCATAAGGTACATAATTTCATAATACAAGACACAAAAAAAATCATAACACAAGACTTAGGTACATACACATGTTATATATTTACTTATTTTTCAAATCTGATTTAGGTACAAAATTTGTGTTGATAGGCAAAAACTTTCACAACATATGACACAAAAATTCATAACATAATATATGATTACTAATTTGTTATAGATAACACATACACGTGTTATATATTTACTTATTTTTCAAATCTAATTTAGGTACATAATTTGTGTTCATAGGCAAAAAGTTTCACAACATAAGACATAAAAATTCATAACGTAAGATAGGATTATTAATTTGCTCTAGATAAAGAATACATACTCATAAGGTACAAAATTTTACACCGTTGCAAAAATCGACCTAGGCGGTCGCCTATGCGCTAGGCGCCAATAGGCTAAGGCAAATTGCTCTCTAGGTGGCCGCCTAGCGCTTAATTCGGTCGAGTCGACCTTGTTAATTTTTTTATTATATTTATATTTATTTAATTTAATTTAATTATATATATAAGAAAAGTAAGATATATGTATGTATATGTATATATATATATATATATATATATATATATATATATATATATATATATATATATATATATATATATATAACATACACCCACATACATGCATTAATTTTTTGTTTTTATAGGTCACCGTCTATGCGCTAGTCTACCACCCGACTAGTGCCTAGAGCTTACTGCAACCATGCCATTTTATAACAGAAGAAACAAAAAGTTATAACGCCAAACACAAAACACAAACAGATGAACTAAGTTTCATGCATACTGTAATGTGAGATCTGGTCCATTGTATAACGATTGAAAAAAAAAAAAGGGCAATTTATATCATGGACCAATGTCCACATAGCACTATGGACCATGGATTGAAACTAACGAGTTGCATAATTCATACTCGTAAGGTACAGAATTTCATAATACAAAAAAAATATTAAAAAAAAATCACAACACAAGACATGTAGCATAGCATTATGGACCCAATTAGATTGAAATGACGAGGTACATAATCCATACTTGTAAGGTACATAATTTCATAATACAAGACACAAAAAATCATAACACAAGACACATATGCATGTTATATATTTACTTATTTCTTAAATCTGATTTAGGTACTTAATTTGTGTTCATAGCAGTGGCGGATCCAGAAAAA